>NC_047570.1:33142500-33446666 GCF_011004845.1 Esox lucius | reverse complement strand
AATGCATCAGTTGCATTTCTTTCTTTCTGCTCCAGACAAAAATAAAGACTTCTGACTTTCGGTGTGGTTCTCTCCTGCATTGTTCAGCCAATCCAGCAGAATGGAAGAGTTAATTCCATGTGTTTAGTTAAGACATGTGGATGCATTGAAACAGGTTTCTCTTGTTGAACCGGAATAATCTAAACTTGATCTCCTACTTAATGACAATGAAGTCATTGTCAAAAGTATTTTCTCGTCAGAGACAGATGTTGCCAGAAAGGAATGTGATTGCAGGGAAGATGGGTCTAACGTGTTCATATAAACTCAGGCATCATTCAGCATACCACCATTGACAGTTCACTAATCACCGGAGAATCTTTGCCACAGCATTCATTCTCACAGCAAATTCATGGCAACTAGAGCCAAGAAATAATGAGCAACTTGTTCAAATAAATATTTATTTTTGTATGCATCGCTGTCCCCAGAGCCATGTTTTGAGACAGTTTGGCCAAGGTGGTGTCTGCATTATGGTCCATTATGGGGCATCGTGGTAGCCATGTTGACTCCCCATTGAATGAGGAGTATGAAAGAGCCTTGTGATGCATTTGCAAAACAACATCGCACCATTCTACGGTGAGTTTCCCGTTCGAATTAGTATGGGGAATGTTTCAACAGTGATACGCAACTCGGGTTCTGTTCGTAATATTTTCACAACCATGCATATTGGTAAATTCGCAGAGCTAACCCAATTACACAACGTTGACTGCGTTTCAGAGACGACCAGGTACGCAACCAAAACGTGTGTTATGTAGTCAATTCTATTGTGTAATAAGATTGCATTTTTTCAGTACGTGTTAACGAATACTGTACGTATTAGCACAAAATCTGATGCAGATTCCCCTTAAATCCGTAAAAACAGATTGGCGCTAACACTCCCGAGGGCGCCAACATGTGATCAATGTGTCCTAAAGGCAGCTAGGGACCAAAATAAATAACAGAACATAAACAGAAAACGATTTCATACCACACATGGACATTCGCTCTGTAGTCCATGTTTAATAATGGCTCACGACATTCACTTATAGATTATTATTATTTGGTGCCCTGTTATCAGTCTACCTTTGTTCTGCTCACTTTGCCATGCATCAGTTCAGGGGTCATAACCAGCTTTCTTCTTCAGGGGTTTTGTAATGTCTACCTGCATAAGTGCATTGAGAATCTCAGGCCATGACTCCAAACAATGCAGTTGAAAATAAAAATAGATCCTTTGAATAAATTAGCATGCAACTACACATGCATTCCTGGGCACGCAACCAATAAACTTAACTTGAACTTGGATATTTAGGGGCATCCAGAGAGAGCCGCACAGGATTGACACAATGGCTGTTGTGAAGTGATGTATACTTGGTCCTATACATGTATGAATGGGTAACTAGTTAAAGGCACTGAGTCCCCATGTTTGGATAAGAAAAGGAATGTAGGAGAGGGGGATCTGGAGTTTAGGGTCACTATTGACTGGTATCAGCAGATTATAGGGTTACTCGTAAATCTGCCTATCTGTATAACCTATCAGAGTCTATCTATTGTTTGTCCAGATGATGTGAGTCTTCTCCTAGAGGTTACCAATGAGTGGGAGGATAGCCTGCCCCTTGTGTGAAGCCTAGGTATTGATAGAACAAAGGGAATGTGTTTTTTTGACAGGACAGCTGGGCAGCATCTTACCACACCCCATTTAACTGTAATAAATACGAAACGTTCATGAATCTATTTCAGAGATTCATCGGATGATTATGTTTGTAAGCGTTTGACGCGTCTCTCTATTTGCAAATAATTTTGTCTCTGTCCCTACTCCTTTAAAAGTTCTGATCGATGAAATGTCCCGGAGATGTTACCCAGAGAAGGAGAGTTTCCATGTCATGGGATTTGAAAGCAAAGCATGAGAGCAGACCAGTACAAGACAAAACTACCCTTTATTAAAAAAAAAAGAATAAAAATGACATACCAATGTTTGTAGTGGTCGACCAACAATCTTTGTGTGAACTCACAGGAGTTCCCAAGGTGGCTTGATGAGCCATACAATGTCGGTGCTGTTTTCTGACTGACACAGCAATCTCAAGAAACATTCAGCCCTCTGGGAGAGTGAAACCCACACCCGTTTCCTGAGCCATCACTTTGAATGAGCACACGCCCACTTGGTGAAACCCTCCAGAAACAGCCCCTTTAGTGTCGTAAAATCTCCCCACTCCCAAAGCCTCAGTGGTAATGAACTTCATGTGTTTGAACGGAGCAGATCTGAAATCTTATCAAAAGAGCCCTGAATAAAAATGATGCATCCTGAGATGCTCAATAGAGACAACTACAGAACGACAGTCACAGTGATGTATGTTCTGTTCATAACTGTCTACCCTGGTCATATGTTCCGTTCATACACCTAATGGTTAATGAAGCTTTCCTCAGCCTCACACCATTTGTACAGGGTTATTCTAGAAGCTTGTAGAAGTGATAAAAAATGAATACATACTAGAAATGGTTTAACACTAAGGCCAAGTTGTTATTCAATGCCTCACAGACTGGCAGTAGTAGAAGCAGGTTACAATAATTATCTGTCTGCCATACAGTAATGGTCTCCATTTTACCTAGCGGGGTCAAACCACTTTTCTCTCTAGCCAGTTCACTCTGACACGCTATTTTTACAAACGGTAGGATGGCATTTCACCCCAATGAGCTGAACGTGCTTAACGCTTTCTGGAACCTAGAATCATCATTCCATATGAATGATCACTGGTAAAAACGTTCATATGCATTTCTTTCTATAGATTAATCTTGTTATAAATGATTTGACAAAACAAGTCAATTGAGAAGAAATTCCTATTCATATTGACCAGCGGGCAATGGTACTGCCTATCATGAAGTGTTTCGTTGGTTTGATTATTACTGTGTATCAACCCTGGTTTTGGGAGAATCAATGAAGACCTGAACAGGTTTATCAGAAAGAATATAAATGTTATAACAAAATCTATATGTTTTATTGGAAAGACTCAATGCCTAGTACATAGTAAAACAGAGCTATAAGTTGGCGAATTTGGGCTGTGACATATTAAAGTAGTGGATACAATCAGGCTGCCATAATTCAAGTTCAATTGAAGTATTCACTTCTCATCTATAATCACAGCAAACATAGCACAACCTTCACAAAATGATTGTTAGGACGTACAGTAAATAAAAGGTTTCAAGGATTAGCAGGGTGCAAATAGATAATTGTGCTCTAAAAAATGTACAAAGGTTCAGGTGGTGTTCTGATCTCTAAATGGTAAATTAATCCTGGGAACATTTAGTTCCTGCTAAGCTTATGTCTCATTTCCGATTCACCTTTTTGTGGAGTCGATATTGTTGCTGTTACTGTTGTTATGTGATGCAACATTTTCTATTAATGCTGTGATTAAGGTTGCTCACAAAACATTTGCAGCAACTATCTGATTTGGTACAGGGATAAGCAAAATCCTTTACTGGCAAATCTGATTAGAAAAAATTCAGATTATTGAAACCTCTGCTCCAATTCAACTTCATTGTTACATTTCTTTCTGAAGACTAGCCAGACGCCAGGGACAGGCCAATGTAACTGGAGACTTTCCCTGGGAAAAACAGGAATTTATAGTCACCTCGACCAATAGGCAGAAACACCAGTTACCATGATAGTGGTCTCCAAGCCCACACAGCTGCCGAAGTTGTGCAATGGAGGCAAATAAAGCATGCAAACACCACAAAGCCTACATGTACAGAAGAGTTGTGAATGAATATTTATAATATCATGCACTGTTAAGTGGAACCGGGTGTCTTCATAATTGCAAAAAAAACATTTTGCTTTCTACAATTCTCTGTATGGTGAAATACAGAGAAATATAATTACTTACAGATAAATCCTTCAACCCAAAGAGTGGAAGAGAGGGCTTTTGTGTGTGTGTTTGTGTTTATTTTTTTTCAGATGCCCATGTGACTGATTGAGTGAGGGCTTTTGTGTTGGTCTGTGTGTTTCTGTCTGCGTGTTAGATCATCATACTGTTTATTTATATCACCATTTGGACTGTCACAATGCTTTTACTGAACCTAAAAATCATGAACACGTTTACTTCATAATCAATACCTCCCAAAATATGGCACAGCAATGAGTGTTCATTCTCCCTTGAGATCTCGATGCCAAACACTTCCACACGGCTTGCCCATAATTCACTGACTGAGAGGCACCGCTGAGACTCTTTGGCTGTCATGCATCTTCTGCTAGATTTATGAAATACAGCCGATTACCATTTCCTGCATTGTTAATCAACTTTTTAGTAATAACGCGTGTCTGCCTTGAATGGCTATAGGTTTGGAAATCAACATTGTTGTTTTAAAATAAATATTTTAAAATACGTAGTTGCTTTGAGATTTGACATTTGGTGAACAAATTCTTGAACATGTAAAATTGAATGTGTGGGACTATATCCAAATTGATGGAAAACATGTTTGGGCCTCAAAGTAGTGGCGAATTGGTTTTGGTAAAATACCTTGATTTCGGGTTAGAACTTCAATAAACCATTATTGCAGTATTTCTGAAGTAAAAAAAAAGTGAATCTGAAGTCACTTGGATTGCTTTCCCACCAAGCTTGTTTAGTCTGGTTGAATTCAACCTTGGAGTGTTAGTCCGGTTTGTTTGGGGAGTTGAGAATGCACAAATTGCACGCAGAGCCAATATTGTGGCTCTCAAAGGTATTCACCACCACTGGAATTTTTTTTGTGTTACTAAATGAAAGCAAAATGTATTTAATCAGGAGTTTTTGCCACCGATCAACATGCAGAAGTGAAAAATAAAAAATATATTTTTTCAAAATGAGGAACAAACATAAAACATTAAATAATTTAATGCATTAAGTATTCAACCCCTACTTTGGGTCACACTTTAATGAGATGTGGCGCCACCAACTGTGGAAGTCAGCTAATTAATTGAATGGGGTCCATCTGTCCACAGTTGGTTCGTACAATTCCAAACAAAAACTTTACGAAGGCGAAGAAACATCTGGAATAAGGTTCTTCAAAAGCACCAATCAGGGATAAGATATTTGAATATTACCAAGGTATTGATTATCCCCCAGGGCACAGTAAAGTCCAATAAAAAGAATATGGCACATCTGTTAATCTGTCTAGAACAGGACGTCCTCAAACCCTGAATGTCTGGGCGAGAAGGACATTGGTCAGGGAGGTTGTCAAGAGGCCCACGACAACTCTAACAGAGTTCCAGTGTTCCACCATGGAGCCGGGAGACCCTGTTCATGCCGCAACAATGTCCTGGGTGCTTCACAAAAGTGGCTGTTATGTAAATAAATACTTTTTGGGAAAATAAAATCAAAAATCAGTGTCGGCTAGAATTTGCCAGAAGACATGCGGGAGACTGAGATCAAGTTTATAAGAAGATCCTATGGTCTGAGGAGAACAAAATAGAGCTAGCAAAATATAGAGAGATCCAGCAAGAAAACCCGCGGAAAGACTGCAGAAGGCCACCAGATTTTCCAGCGGGACAAAGACCCCAAACATACTGCCAAAGCCACCCTGGAGTGGCTTTAAAAGAAAAAGGGTCAATGTCCTGGAGTGACCCAACCTCAATCCAATGGAGAGTATGTGGAAGAAATTGCCGTTCGTCATAGGTCTCAATGCAACTTCACGGATCTTGAGCCATTTTTTACAGAAGAATGGGCTAACAACTGCTGTCAAGACTTACAAAGCTGGTATGGACTGCAGTTGCTGTCTATGGTGCCTCTTTCAAATATTGGCTAAAAGGGGGTGAATGCAATCAATTATACTTTTTGTATTTGAAATGTAGGACATTATGGAGTTTTTTGCATTTGTAACAAAAACCCAATTAAATACATTTTGAGTTCATGCTGTAACACAACAAAAGATTGAAAAGTTGGAGGGGGTGATTACTTTTGCCAGCCACTGTAACTGCAGAAGGTCTGATTGAAAATGATGTTCATGGGCCTCTTTCAGATGAACGCTGGCACGGATCCTCTCAGAGGGGAATGTGATGACAGTACATGAAAGTGCATGATGCACTGCACAAAAGTGGCAGCTCTGGGGAGGAAAAAAACAAGTTACTATGGTATGACAACCTTGACAAAAAAATTGGTACTAGGTAGCCTACAATCAGACATTGCTGAGATTCTGATATACTTGCATGGGGGCTTAGCACATAGACTGAAGATTTGTTATGTTCAAGAGTATAATGTTTCTGTTTTTGCTAAAATGACTGACAGGTTTAGACTTACTAGGACTTCAAATACATTCCTAAATAGTAATAGAAATTTAAACGAAAGTAGGAACTTCGCTTAGAGCAGGACAGAGCAAATGGACAAACACGTAAGAAAACAACTGTCACCGCGTCATTCCCCAACTAGTGTCTAAAATCTGCTCACCGATTTTCACAGAAGCGTTGTAATTGGCCGGTGTTGTCCGGGTTTGGGAGGGGCTTGAAATGCAGTAGTGTTGCTTTACCTCATCGCACTCTTGCGATTCCTTGTGGTGACTTAGGCGGAGAGTGTGTTCCTTCCAGCAATGATTCTGCTTTATACTTCCTGATTTAGAAACCAGTGTGATAAGAACTAGAATGGCATTGGAAGTGACATAATGGCAAGATGAGCTGTCCTCAGTTCACTGGCAGTTTCTGGGATGAAACAGGGCTTTAATCCTGCATTGGATTTCATGAAATTAGAGACAATAATTGTGTAAAAGTAGAATGTAGAGCCCTTATGGAACTTTCATATAGTGAACATATATATGCTGTGAAAGAATAGTAAGATGTGAACTTGTCCTCGAACTGTGTCATCCAATTGGTAAGGACTTGGCAAAATACCAGCAAAGCTGTATTGCTCCAAATCTCCAGTTCATTCTTGATCCATTATAGCCTGGGTGTTATTCAAGCACTTTGTAGAGGTTAGAGTCTGAGAGTCTTTTCAAGTTTTCACTCATGAAAAAGCAATGAGGTGTGGCATTGTAAAGTCTCACGAGATGTGCTGCTCCTTTGGCCTATAGTACATACAGCCGGCCAAGGTTTGCAGGAAGAATGCCTGGCTGTATTCTGATTCAAACCCCACCTTAAAACAACAACCACTGATTCAATGATATTGTAGATTTTTTACTTTGATATACCCACTGTCACATTTAATTGGCACCAAGAATAAAAGCTTTAAAACTCCATTATTTGTAAATTATTTAATTGAAAACCCTCTATTATCTTTTAATATGGTTTGAGTTATATCTTTTTTAGTATTGAATGGTGAATTCTTGATTACATTTCCCAGCCACGTACTGGGGTGGTATAAAATGTGGATTGGGCCTTTAACGTTTAGCATGCTTTCAGCGTTACCACGGTAATGCACTCTGACGTGACACCATAAAACCCCAGGCGCATGACACCACAATTGAGTAGCAATTTTAAAAATTCCTTTTAACTCAATCCCAGATGACAGAGAAGAGGGGCCTATCTGTGGAATGAGAAAAAAAGGGGAAGAGGCTGACGAAAACACAGTTTCATCTTAAGTCTAATTCCGGCCATGTGTTAGGTATCAAGCCACAAACTGATGACAGTAGATACAAAATACAGATCTACACCACTGCTAACACAATTAGCAAGAATACTGATAAAATACATGCTATTATTAGGATTCTGTTCATCATTTACTGACAATACTAGTAATAAAACTGATAAAATGCATTCCATTAGTAGGATTCTGCCCATCATTTACTAACCCTACTAGTAATAATACTGATGAAATACATGCAGTTAAAAGGATTCTGCCCATCATTTACTGACACTACTAGTAATAATACTGATGAAATACATGCAGTTAAAAGGATTCTGCCCATCATTTACTGACACTACTAGTAATAATACTGATGAAATACATGCAGTTAAAAGGATTCTGCCCATCATTTACTGACACTACTATTAATAATACTGATGAAATACATGCTGTTAGTAGGATTCTGCCCATCATTTACTAACACTACTAATAATAATACTGATGAAATACATGCTGTTAAAAGGATTCTGTCCATCATTTACTGACACTACTAGTAATAATACTGATGAAATACATGCTGTTAGTAGGATTCTGCCCATCATTTACTAACCCTACTAGTAATAATACTGATGAAATACATGCAGTTAAAAGGATTCTGCCCATCATTTACTGACACTACTAGTAATAATACTGATGAAATACATGCTGTTAAAAGGATTCTGCCCATCATTTACTGACACTACTAGTAATAATACTGATGAAATACATGCAGTTAAAAGGATTCTGCCCATCATTTACTGACACTACTATTAATAATACTGATGAAATACATGCTGTTAGTAGGATTCTGCCCATCATTTACTAACACTACTAGTAATAATACTGATGAAATACATGCTGTTAAAAGGATTCTGTCCATCATTTACTGACACTACTAGTAATAATACTGATGAAATACATGCTGTTAGTAGGATTCTGCCCATCATTTACTGACACTACTAGTAATGATACTGATGAAATACATGCTGTTAGTAGGATTATGCCCATCATTTACTAACACTACTAGTAATAACATTGATGAAATACATGCAGTTAAAAGGATTCTGCCCATCATTTACTGACACTACTAGTAATAATACTGATGAAATACATGCTGTTAGTAGGATTCTGCCCATCATTTACTAACACTACTAGTAATAATACTGATGAAATACATGCTGTTAAAAGGATTCTGCCCATCATTTACTGACACTACTAGTATTAATACTGATGAAATACGTGCAGTTAAAAGGATTCTGCCCATCATTTACTGACACTACTAGTAATAATACTGATGAAATACATGCAGTTGGGAGGATATTACTCATCATTTACTAACACTACTAGTAATAATACTGATGAAATACATGCTGTTAAAAGGATTCTGCCCATCATTTACTGACACTACTAGTAATAATACTGATGAAATACATGCTGTTAGTAGGATTCTGCCCATCATTTACTAACACTACTAGTAATAATACTGATGAAATACATGCTGTTAGTAGGATTCTGCCCATCATTTACTAACACTACTAGTAATAATACTGATGAAATACATGCTGTTAAAAGGATTCTGCCCATCATTTACTGACACTACTAGTAATAATACTGATGAAATACATGCTGTTAGTAGGATTCTGCCCATCATTTACTGACACTACTAGTAATAATACTGATGAAATACATGCTGTTAGTAGGATTCTGCCCATCATTTACTAACACTACTAGTAATAACATTGATGAAATACATGCAGTTGGGAGGATATTACTCATCATTCACTAACACCACAAATAATAACACTGATAAAATACAGGGCGTAAAGTGCACTCTGCTCATCATTTGCAAAGGGAGCTGCCTTTTAAAAAATATATATATTTTAAATATTGATACTACACTTTTGAGAAAAATGCAAGTGTTTAACTACACCATTTACATCTGCTAGATTCTGTGCACGTGGCAAACACACTTTGACTTTGATTTGGACGATTGATGCAGACAGCTCGTAAAAAGAGGGCTTGATGGTCTTCGTTGTTATGCTGGTGCGTACTCCACAAGAGGCCGTACTGCTTATTCTGCATATTTATTAGGTCAGCGCATTCATCCCCGCCATTCTCTTTTGTCTGTGAGAAGGATGGAGGCCGATAACACTGGGGAATAGATGGCAGAGGAAGTACCTTTTTGTAGAAGGTGACTTATATCTTATGCCTCCTTGTGCACTTAGGTCTAAAAGAAAAATGCTTCACAGAGATTGCCAAAGAAAACTTGTTTGTTGTCTGGCTCAGCAATTTTTGTTCTTAAATTCATACTACTGCTGTTTTTTGTAAAAAATAAATAAATAAATGGTTTTAAATTATTTATTTATCCAATTGGACCAACATTTTTCAGATAATTTTGTGATGCTTAATGACATTGTCTAATTGCAGAAACTCCCAAAGGGCTTGGAAAAGTCGAAGGTCAGCACAGGCGTCCTTCAAGACACCAGGGAAATTCAGCGTTTTTCCAAACAGCTAATTTAACTAAGATTTCCTTACAATGACTTTACATACACCTCACCCGCCTCCATCTGTTGGATTTTCAAATCATCTGTTGTTGTTTATTATCAAACCAAACTGACCTGATAAATATATATATTTTTAAACTAGTTTACTTTTAAAATGTACTCCGGTGCTTATTCAAATATAAACTGGTCAAATGAAGGGAACACGTAATCATCACAGTATAACACCAAGCCAGTTAAACCTCAGGGTTATTAATCTGCCCAGTTAGTAAGCATAAGCAATTGTGAACCACTTGGTGATTTTGGTTTCCATTGACCGTTGTTACGTCATTTTGTTCTCAACAAATTACACAATGTACAGTAAAGATTTGATCTTAAATATATTTATTTAATCGATACCTGATGTGTGATTAAGTGTTTTTTTGAGCAATGTATTTAAACCTATTATTATTTTACGTTACAAAAATGTGTTAATTTCAAAGGAGCACTTAGGTCATGTGATGAACCAATTGAAATTGCAAATCTCCTCCAGTTTAAAAAGAAAGTGTCTTATTTTGTGACCTAACTCTTCCTCAGATATCTACCCACCATTCAAGCTATTCTCCCAATCAAAATGAGGTTCAGGTGTGCAGCAGGTTGTTTGCTGATTCTACTCTGTCTTTTAACAGGATAAAAATCAGATGTTATGTCTTCTAAACTAATAATTTGCTTGCAAGGCTCTTTTCTAGTTTGCAAACAAGTTTGCCATTTGTGTTTATCAGGTGACTGAGATATCTGTGGCGTGTTTAGCAAATCAGCCCCTTTCCATATACCATATCTATGCTAAAGTATTAATTTACTCCATTATATTTTAAGTTACCCGAACCTGTTCAATGTTTCAATGTCATGTGTGTTTGAGACGTTTCCTTACAGACGCCTTGGCCAGAACGACTCGGGGGAGCACTGTTTCTGTAGCGTGATGTTGTCTGATGTAAAAGTAAATCCCCTTTGAAACTACCCGCATCTATCACAGGGCCTTAACCGCAATCAATGTCCTTAATATGGAGGGCAAATCAGAAACACATCTGGTCCCTTATTCACAGAATTTGTTATGTCAAGGCCAGGGATCCAATTCCCTGCCTTCCAATGTCAGGGTGACCCTCTTACAACAAGAGCAATCATGTATACATATTTTTTACAGAAATGCTAGCAAAACCAGTTTAATGATACATTGGGAAAGTATAATTTCCATCATTTTCCTATTGGTACCTCGCTATTAGACTGGTATAGTCCCTTATGAATTCATACATAATAATAGAGGACATATATATGGTGTGAATGCATGCGACATTTGCCTATATGCATTTAATCTGTTTCAACACTTTTTTTTCACATGGTTGTTTTATTCTGAATGTCTAGGCCAATGTGAGAACGACACAATACAGTAAACAGACAGTTGGCAACATTGAATACCGTGCAGGGAAGGGGGGGAAATCTGTCATTATGTCACAGAGCAAGGCAGTTAGAGCTAATTGCTCTCCATGTCGTGGCAGTAAAATAAAATGTATTGTCAATCAACTTGGGGACAGTTAGAAATGTACTGGGGTTGGGACTAAGCCCCAAACAATTTAAAATACAAAAAAAAACAAATCCCCCTGAAGAGTTGTGTACGACAGATGTAATGTGGGATAATTAACGTTAACATCTAGCAGCTGTTGCTGTCAACATACTGAACGCATATTTCGGTCAGATTACATTTTGGAAGGAAAAGGCCAGATCTTGTTGAGCAACGCACACACCACGGTGGACCAATTCACTCACAATGTTTTTAGCTAGTTAACTGTTAAATCTTTTTATTTTAAACTGTACTTTTAAACTCTTTGGGAGGCATGTGTACCATCTTTCAAAGGTAGCCCGAGCCAAAATGCACCCAATGCGTTGTGTCGAATATTTTATTAACAGTTTCTCAAATGCTGTTAAACATTTATTTTCTCAGATTTCAAATGCATTAGAAAACAGAAAACCATTGATTGCATGATAATTCACCCCCTTAAGTAATTATTTGGGAGAGGCACCTTTGGCCGAAATTATAGCATGAGTCTATAAACAGCTGTTCTCTAATCAGCAAAGGATGTGACTTCTATAGACAGTTGGTTGAACCACAGCCCATTGTCGTCACATCATGTTATGGCAAAGGGGGGGGGGGGGGGGTAGAATACTTAAAGCAATTGATTATTTTCGGTTTTATATTTGTAATTAATTTAGAACATTTTGACGATTCCATTTTTCACTTTGACATTGCAGACCTTCTGTGTTGGTCGATGGCAAATACACCTGATTAAATCAATTTTCGTTTAATGTTGTACCACAAAATGTGGAGACGTCTTAGGTGGTTGAATAATTCTGAGAGCCACTGTAATTGACCCTCAAGCAGTCTGAAATAGCAATACCTTTGAATATCCTGGTCCAAAACATGTTTCTATAGGCCTCACAGAGTGGTCCGCATAATATAATATGTAGGCTGAATCGTTACTACGTTCATAACATATTTTTATAGACATCTAGCATCAGTCATGCATGACTTCTTGGCCTAATTTGTTCATCAGTATGATCTGAACAGGTATGATCATAATTTTTGTTTGTTGAAAGTTGATTAGGGCCCTATAATGTTTAAAGAAAAATTGACATGGTGGTTTGTTTAAAAATATTATGTTTTTTTTTATTATCAGAAAACCAGTATAAAATGTATGTTAAAATATTTGAGAGTAATCCAATTGAAATAATTCAATTGCAGAATTGACACCCATTACATTTGCTACACATAATTAGTTGTTGGCTACCGATGTAGCAACCCTTGATTGTTCCGATTCAATACCAAGTGAGATTAGTCAAAGTGTCAAGCTTGACGTGGGGACTGGCTGTTGTAAATAATTTCCTTTGGGTGTGTTTAATCATCCTACTGGTCCACCCCTATGAGAGAAAATACAAAATTGTTTTAGCTTATGAAGACGTAAAAACGGAAAATGGCTGGTAAAGGGAGGTGAGAGGAAATTGAAATCTATTCTTTAATCATATTTTTAATTAGCCATTTTTATTTTATAATCAACTATTTAAACTTTTATTCAACAATAGAATAGTTGCACGATTCATTTCAAATTAACATTTATTTTTTAATTGGCATAGAGTGTACACATTTTCTTCACAATACACCATCTGAAGTCCACATATCAAAGAAAAAAGTATCACCCTAGATGAGGGATGGGGGTAACTACTGTACAGGGGTGAGGGATGGGGGTAACTACTGTACAGGGGTGAGGGATGGGGGTAACTACTGTACAGGGGTGAGGGATGGGGGTAACTACTGTACAGGGGTGAGGGATGGGGGTAACTACTGTACAGGGGTGAGGATGCTCATTTGATTATAAGGATCCTCTGGAAGTCTTATGTAAGGATGCTTCAATGAGAAACTGCTGGATTCACGTCCAACATAAATGATTTGAATAGGCTCATAAGGATTCCCTTTCTGGATATGATGCTCGGTTTCTCTGTTTTCACGATTTGTGCCAGATTGGCCCAGCAGATAGCCATTTCAGACAAAAGGTTGAAGCAAAAGTTGCTCCTCCGCTACTTAGAGACACATTCAGGTCTAGGATACCAGGGGAGTGCAATTAGCAGATTGAAACAGAAAACGAACGTGTTTCAGCCCTCCAGGATAGTATCATTGAGTGCATTAAGTCATTAACTATTAACCCACACTACATGCTTTCAGCTCACATAGCGGATGAAGGGGAGGTGCAATGGTGTACAGAGGAGCGTCTTGTAGGAAGCCCACTACGGTGTGAGAGGAGGACAGGGATGAGAGCGAGGGAGTGGAGGCCCATGCTGAGGTGGGATCCACAGGCACCGTCTGATGTTACTGGAGGCAGCGGGGCAAATGCGGGCCAGGGTGGATTTCAATAACGCCAATGAAAGAAAACAGCATCTGTAGGAGGACTGGGACTTCCATTTGCCACTACACAGGGGAACGTCGTCTGGAGACAACCGGCTGTGAGC
Organism: Esox lucius; assembly: GCF_011004845.1. Taxonomy (NCBI): domain Eukaryota; kingdom Metazoa; phylum Chordata; class Actinopteri; order Esociformes; family Esocidae; genus Esox; species Esox lucius. The sequence goes on along the minus strand of NC_047570.1, from coordinate 33,432,562 downwards.
TTGATGGACAGTCAGGCCTTTCAGGTGGCCGCTTGTGTAATGTTTAATTTACCACATGAGAGATCTCCTGGGAGATCAGTGAACGCGGATCGAAATAGTCCTGATCTAAATGTTCAGAGCAAACCAAGGCTTAAATAATTTCACAGTTTAAAGCCTGGGTGTTATAGGTTGTCAGTCTTTAAAACAGCTGGCGCCGATTCTAGGCTAGTGAATGGTATCATATGCCATGACAAATGTGACTTTTCTGAGACTCAATTTAAGCAGTATTGTCAGAGATGTCCAGAGACTGCAGCATGTTTATTTTTAGCAAAGTTACATCACTTTTGTGGTTATCGTTTAGATTTAGGAGAATAAAAGGCCTGAATAATGTATTTCATCTAAATGTCAGTTCAGACAAATGCAAGATCCCTGGTTAATACAAAACCTAGTCTGAAAGTCAGATAAACAACTGATGGCCATGAACCACAGAAAACAAACAAAAGGGAGAGCGTCAGGCACCACAAATTCAGGAAAACCATCCATTCAGCCTTTTTTGGAGAGGACTGAGGTAGAGTCTGTTTACCTAGTCACACTGTAAAATCAATTAACAAAAATACATCTAGGACACAGTAGTAATCTGAGATTCAGCAGCAAAACCTGAACTGTAGAACACAAGGTTCCAGCACCTTGAATGTGGACAGGCGACCATCTAATAACAGCCAGTAAGTGTTTACTGAAGCAGCCTGATTAAAATCCATTGTCATTGGTCAAAATACCAATTAGTGGAATAAACATCCCAATTAGGCAGCTTGTTTAAATGCAGCAGTAAAATCAATGGGGATAAAATTAGAAACACAACCAGAAGGAGACATGCATGACACTGAAGAACCTCATACACAGTGCAGGATGTCACAATAGGAGAACCAGGTTTTCACATATGAGCCCTTGAAACTACATCAGTTCGTTCAGATTTTGTTTCTTGAGTCCAAATATGATCTAGTCCTAGAGATAATATTTAATATGATTTATTAAGTTTAAAGATGCATTCCAGGAATTGTGGGAATGGCAAACCTTTTTTTAAACCCCCCATTTAACCCCCCCCCCCCCACACACACACACACACACTTTTTTAAACCCCCCCTTTTTGGGATGGATTTATTTTATTTATGTGTAAATAATCTACAAGCGAAATCACTATCATATCTCAGTTAGCCATGACATTTCAGGATGAAAGAGAGCGTTGTTCGTATCTCAGTTAGCCATGACATTTCAGGATGAAAGAGAGCTTTGATCGTATCTCAGTTAGCCATGACATTTCAGGATGAAAGAGAGCTTTGATCGTATCTCAGTTAGCCATGACATTTCAGGATGAAAGAGAGCTTTGATCGTATCTCAGTTAGCCATGACATTTCAGGATGAAAGAGAGTGTTGATCGTATCTCAGTTAGCCATGACATTTCAGGATGAAAGAGAGTGTTGATCTTATCTCAATTAGCCATGACATTTCAGGATGAAAGAGAGCTTTGATCGTATCTCAGTTAGCCATGACATTTCAGGATGAAAGAGAGCATGATCTTATCTCAGTTAGCCATGACATTTCAGGATGAAGAGCGTTGATGACAATTTTTAACATACATGACAGAGTATACAACTTACAGGTCTTGTTTTGGACTGACAGTTCTACAACCGGCAGCTAAACCTTTCTTCTACTTACGTTTTCTTCTGTCCATGATTGACAGTGTTCAATCCAGATTTGTCTGGTTGTTTTATTTGCATCATACCAGACAAACACCGGTCACAGCTAACACTTTCAATTTGACCCAATGGCCAATATTGCTCTCCGACACAAAATAAAAACAAATCAGGTTATCTTGACATAGTTTTGTGGCCAACGAAACCGCATTTCCATTTAGGTCCATGCATTGATTAATTTTAATTGATTTCCAACATTTGTTAGGATTATTGGACATAGTAGCAAAGGTTCTGTTCATTACCTCACAGACCTCAGGAAGCGCCAACGATCTGACATTAACAGTGATTTACGGCGGTCTACTATCTCCCAGGACTCCCCCCACACGTAGACCCCATGGCGCCGGACGAGGACCGCACAGGAGTCTGGGTACTGCTCCATGGCCAGCGCCATGCGCTCCTTCAGGTCTTGCTCCTCCGGGTTGTTCTCAATGATGGGCACCACCAGTGTTTTTCGTCATATCTGCCAGCAAAGAAGGAAAACATTAGCGTGCGTGTGTTGACAAAAATGCAGTCATTGGGAAACTACATTTAAACCAAATGTCAGTATGCCTTTGATGAAATTGTGCAAACATTAATAGGAGTTATAAGATAACACAGGGTCACATTTGGATTTTGATATTTCCATTTTAGTAATTTGGCTCTTATCCAGAGGAACTTACAGGACTCGGCTAATGCATTTTTATATTTTTCCACCAGACTCGTATTCCACCAGTTGAGCTATAGAGGACCCATTTCCACAAACTGTCTACTAGTGGTGCATTCACACAAGAGGACATTTAGCCAGTAGATATGGGTTATCAGTACCGGCTGTCTGGATGGATTTTCACACCTGGAGTTCAGGTGTGAAATTGGACCTATTGCACATAACCACATATCCACCAGTGTAGGCCGGAGAAACTGAATTGAGGAGAATGGGCTCATTATAATGGTTGAAATGGACGAAATGGAATGGTATCTCACACTGGATTTAATGTGTTTGACTTGTTTCCATTTACTTCAGTCCAGACATTAATAAGAGCCAATTCCCCTCAATTAAGGTACCCCGGACTCAGCTGACACCCACCTGTAGTTGGTGCCGGACGTGCACTTTCTGGTGCTGGACAAATTCCTTTGATCATCTCCTGGTGAGTTATCCGAAACTCCTTGGCAGGATAAAACAGTGTTGCCATGACAGCAGCTTTGGAGTGGGTGTGTATGACGGCCTGTGACGCTGAGGAACAGGTGGAAAACTGTTAGCATGTAGCTTGTTTTGCTTTCATGAGCTACGTGGGTCAATATAACCTCATTCCATGCCCCAAATACAGTGTTCTCCAGAACCCCTGTTAAAGATGAGCATAAAAGGCAGCAAAATGGCACTGTTGGTTGTCATGCTAGATTTTACACTCACAATATCAGATCAATCTAAAATATAATTGAGGTAAAAATAAATAAATATTGCCATCAAGAAATAATGATTTTATTTATAAAAACATGTGTGACAGTTATTGATACCTCTGCATTTTGTACTTTGTATCTTCTGTATGAGAGTTGTATCTTTGCCAAGATAACAACTCTTTGTTTTCTCCAATATGTTTTGATGAGGGAGGAGAACGCGTAGGAAGGGATGTGAGACCATTCCACACAGAAACTCTCCCGTTTCTTCAGAGTTCCTAGTCCTGGCCTGTGGACTCCTCTTCAGATCACCCACGTTTTCAATGAAATTTTTGTGTGGATTTGGCAGTATGCTTTGTATTGTTGTCCTGCTGGAAGATCCAAGGACGACTCAGTTTTAGGCTCCTGGCAGAGGCAGAGTGTCAGGTCCTGGCTGGGGGCCTCTAGGCATCTCTCTGTGCCTGGAGGCCACAGTCAGTACCTGACCGCGGAGGTGCCACTAGGCATTTCTGCGTTACTGTTTTCTGTTCTCCCCAATTAGAGGCAGCTGCACCTTTTTGTCTCTAATAGGTGACTCCTATTTAAGTTACTGGAATCTCTAGGTACTTGGAGTCTATGTTGTCATGTATCCTAACAAAGTTACCAGGGTTGTGGAAGTAAAACAGCCCCACAACATCACAGATCTACCACCAAAATGTCACAGTGAGTATTACATTCATTTCTGCATGATCATGGCTTTTTTTACTCCATTCCAAACAACTTGTTGCCAAAAAGCTACATTTTAGTATAATTTGACCATAAACCCTGGGTTCAGTCGCTGTTCAAATGACATTTAGCAAACTCCAGATGCTTATGTTAATGGTTTGTCGACAGCACTAGCCTTCTTCTGGCAACCCTCAAATAATTTGTGGGCATGGAGGTGGTGTCTAATTATAGATTTGAAAACTTGTTAGGTTGTAACAGCCAACTCATGTACTCCTCCAACTGTGTTCCTTGTGTTCCTTGTTTTGTTGCTACTTGAACCATCCATCACAGTAAAGGCAAAATACACCACAAGCCAAACACATCCTCTCCCCGGTAGGTTCTTCACACCTATAGTTGTTTTTGCATATATTTACATCTATTTAGTAACGGGAACCAGCTACTGCCTGCTACATCGCCGTTGCACCAAGGAAGAAGGCTGGCGGGTTTTAAAACCTCCCGGGAGCCGCTGCCCCCGATTGGAACCTGATCCACAGGGGTATACAAGGACTTCAGAGGAGCAGCTCAGGATGATGGCTAAGGAATATACACAGTGGGGCCATTGCCTTGGCACGGCCCCAATGGCATGGGAGCCAAGGAAGGGAGAGAAAGAAGACCGGACAGAAGAAGGGGAAGGGGCCACTGGAGAGGTGACCACCCGAGTGCATTTCTGCCACATGGTCACTGGGGGGCCACCCCTGGAGACGCCGCCACCTCCTCACCAAAATGGTTTGAGTTTGATTATACCCTCACCACCTACCCCTCCCAATATTCAGTTAATAAAACAGAGCCTTAAACACACTGTTTGCTGTGTCTCTCCGTGTTACAAACAAATATGTATGTCAATATATGCATGTTCACCAATAGATCTTTATTTAATCAGAACCGTTTTTTTTTTTGTTTGTTTTTTTATCTGACAACAGGTGCGTGGTTACTAATTTCATTTGTTGGTTTAGAGGAAATCATGCGTGTAGTAGAACAGACAAATTAAAAAGGTGTACCGATAATTAAACCCCAAATGCATTGGATCAGGTGGGTAAATTATTGAGCACAAAATGAACCAATCAAAGGAGGGATCTTTAGTTTGAGCAGGACTCTGACAGAGACCAGAAACCCGGTCAGTATTGGTGAAACCCATGTGAATGCAAAACATACCATGCCCGAGAGGAAAGGAGATCTCAGAGGACATCAGTCTGGTGAAGGCAATACAGCAAACTCAAAGATGTGTTCTCCATATGTCCCCTGGGAGGCAAATTGAGGGCATTAACATGACTGCAACTTGGCCTAGAAGTGGACATTCTTGCAAAATATCCCCAAATGGCACAAGACAAATAATAAATCAGGTAAATACCAACCCAAACATAACATCTGGAGATTTGCAGTTTCCCAATCTCAGGTTATGGGGCATGCTTCAACAATAAAAACACTGAATCAAAATGGCATTCTTGGGAGGATTGCTAGAAAGACCACCTGGACAAATCTGAGTTTCTGTCCATTCTCTGGACAGATGTTTCCAAAATGGTCCAATTTAGACACAATCAAAATGGCTTGTTAGGCAAAAACCCAACACTTCCCACCACCAAAATAACCTTATCCCAACAGTCAAGTATGGTGGTGAGAATGCCATGATCTGAGGCTTCTTTTTATTCTCTGGATCTGGTTGACTTCACTTAATTAAGGGATCAGTGAATTCTAAGGTATACCAGGAGATTCTTGAAAAGAACATCAGTCCATAAGGCAAGGAGCTAAAGCCAGGCCAAAAATGGGTCTTCCAACAAGACGATGACCCAAGGCATTCAAGCAAATCTGCCAGTGAATGGCTCAGGAGACAAATTATTGTGTTTTGGATTGGCCAAGTCAAAGTCCTGACATTAAATCAATCGAGATGCTGTGGCAGGACCTGAAGATGTCTGAGACGATTAGTGTCTAAAGGAGAAGTTTACTACAAGTTATTGCTGCTAATACAGGTGCCACAAGCTATTTAATCAGGGGTTTCTATGGAACCCCAGGAATGACAAATGTCACTAAATTGTTATGTGATGATTAAATTATTTAGCTTAGTGAAATATAGAAAAATGTATAATCATTTATTTTGCCTACTATTTACCAACAAAATAAATACATGTATATTACTCCTTCATTTTCACCCTTTATATTTTTCAACACCACACTTCCTCACTTCACTATTTTCTCAGACCTAGCACAGTTTAATCATTGATCTATTTCCTATTTTCCCTGTGTGACATTTCCCCATTTTCCTCATCGTATTATACATAGAAGACTGTCTAAACTACCTGGGGGGTATCTGATACACCATTGGCTAATCATTATGTGCAACAAACACTCGACTACTACTGTCTGCTGGGACTAATACTACCAGAGTCAGCCACTAGATGTCAGTGGGACTAAATTTAGATCTATTATTGTGATTGTTTGGTAGCCACAATGGGGTCGTACACTCAAATTGTAACCAACATACGCGTTTTGGCTGAGGAAATAGAGCGAGTCTAAAGCCAATGTCATACAGATGAGCGGAATATTGTTAGCTCCCCCTTCAAGGACACAGTGTTACCATGGTAATGAAGGCAACAATACTTTTTATATTTATACAGGAAAAACCAACTGATACCATGGTCTCATTTACAGTGGTGCCCTATATTGAAATTGAAATAAACAAAATACATTAAAAAATATATAAAACATGTACAGTATAACAAGCATAAAACATTTGCCAGGTTAATAAGGCATTTGCCAGGTTAATAAATAGAGCTACACAACTTAGTTTCCCATCTAAGGCTTTAATGATATAGTCTACAACCACTGTGGTCGCAGTAATAGTATCATGCTTTGGTCTAAAACCCGACTGGAATGTGTTCAATATGTTATTTCCTTTGAAAAAAACAACGCAACTGATAATTTACTAGTGAAGCCAGTATTTTAGCCAGACAGGACAGCATAGAGGTCATAATATCAAGGATATTAATATCGCCACCCTTGTGAAGTGACAGCAAGTGCAGGTTTCCAGATCCTTGGAACAACACCAGTTGTTAATGTTAGATTAAAAAATATGTGCTAGTGCACCTGAGATTAATGGATCTGCCTTAACCAGCAAGCATGGATCTACAGTGGGGAGAACAAGTATTTGATACATTGCCGATTTTGCAGGTTTTCCCACTTACAAAGCATGTAGAAGTCTGTCATTTTTATCATAGGTACTCTTCAACTGTGAGTGACGGAATCTAAAACAAAAACCATGAACATAAAATCACATTGTATGATTTTTAAATAATGAATTAGCATTTTATTGCATGACATAAGTATTTGATACATCAGAAAAGCAGAACTTAATATTTGGTACAGAACCTTTGTTTGCAATTACAGAGATCATACGTTTCCTGTAGTTCTTGACAAGGTTTGCACACACTTCAGCAGGGATTTTGGCCCACTCCTCCATACAGACCTTCTCCAGATCCTTCAGGTTTCGGGGCTGTAGCTGGGCAATACAGACTTTCAGCTCCCTCCAAAGATTTTCTATTGGGTTCAGGTCTGGAGACTGGCTAGGCCACTCCAGGACCTTGAGATGCTTCTTACAGAGCCACTCCTTAGTTGCCCTGGCTGTGTGTTTTGGATCTTTGTCATGCTGGAAGACCCAGCCACGACCCTTGTGTGCGCTGCAGGATTTTAATCCATGACAGCGTAGTGTGTTACCAACGGTTTTCTTTGAGACTGTGGTCCCAGCTCTCTTCAGGTCATTGACCAGGTCCTCCCATGTAGTTCTGGGCTGATCCCTCACCTTCCTCGTGATCATTGATGCCCCACGAGGTGAGATCTTGCAAGGAGCCCCAGACCGTGGGAGATTGACCGTCATCTTGAACTTCTTCCATTTTCGAATAATTGCGCCAACAGTTGTTGCCTTCTTACCAAGCTGCTTGCCTATTGTCCTGTAGCCCATCCCAGCCTTGTGCAGGTCTACAATTTTATCCCTGATGTCCTTACACAGGTCTCTGGTCTTGGCCATTGTGGAGAGGTTGGAGTCTGTTTGATTGAGTGTGTGGACAAGTGTCTTTTATACAGGTAACGAGTTCAAACAGGTGCAGTTAATACAGGTAATGAGTGGAGAACAGGAGGGCTTCTTAAAGATAAACTAACAGGTCTGTGAGAGACAGAATTCTTACTTGTTGGCGATCAAATACTTATGTCATGCAATAAAATGCAAATTAATTATTTGAAAATCATACAATGTGATTTTCTGGATTTTTGTTTTAGATTCCGTCTCTCACAGTTGAAGTGTACCTATGATAAAAATACAGACCTTTACATGCTTTGTAAGTAGGAAAACCTGCAAAATCGGCAGTGTATTAAATACTTTTTCTCCCCACTGTAGTAACAGGATAACAAGGAAACTAAAATAACTCTAAGGCATTCAGTACAACATCTTGGATTTGATGGCAATCAAGTTGGCAAGCCTACTTAGAGGAAGACAGCCATGTCTCAGCTAAAGACTTTTAGTTTAACATTTTGTTTTATTTCTTCTTTCTCAATAATAGATGAAATGGACATAAAAAACCCTGTAGCATGACCCAGGGACAAAAAGGTATATTTCCACTGAAAACTGATGTTAACAACAGTGAATAGATTAGATCACTCAGAACTGCTTCCATTATACAAAGTTAAAGGGCTGCCAGGGAGGGTTAAATTCATATTTTATGTCCTATCCACTGAAGATCTTGCTCGCATGCAAGGTCTTCTCCAAATGGTTGCTGCTATGCACTTCCTTATCAACCTCCTAGTACCATGAGAGGCAGACACAACAGCCTGGTTTGTAGAAAAGGTGAGCGACTGGTTTGACCAAGTGATGGCTTGATACAGGCTATATCATGTATTTTGTTTCATGTCAATAGAGAACAGAAAACGGACACATGACATATTTTCTGTGAAATTAGTATTTGTCACCACCTATCAAACATAAATAGGAACATCCTAAGCAACACAGTATTGAGTTGAAACTTCTGATTCCATTTCGTCATATGTGTCGCAGTGAAAGATCCAGAGACTCTTGGATTATCTATCTGGATGGTATGAATGGGAACAGCTGAACTTTATTTGTGATTAATCAGAGTCACTTTAAATGATGGCAAATGTGTAATGACTTCTATTTAACATGAGTATTAATGTTATAGGTTAATTCTGAACACAGCCACATTCACAGTTATAAGAGGGTGTGCACACTTATGCAACCAGGTTATTGTAAGGTTTTTGCTATTCATTTTTCCCCCTCAAAGATTTCCATTTGTTTTTAAATTGAATTGTTCACATGATATTTATTTTTGAATCAGACAGAGGAAATCAGTCATATTTTTGAATCAGACGGATGAAAGAAACTCTTAATACTAAGTCTTGGTTTTTTATTCAGAACTAATATATCATTTTAAATTAGCAAATAAACAGAAATGACAAGCAAAAACAGGTTTTTAGAAATAAAGTATTCAGACCCCTTCCGTCAGTAATTTGTTGATGCACTTTCGGCAGTGATTACAGCCTCTATTATTCTTGGGTATAACAATACACAAGCTTGGCAATCCTGTTTTTGGAAAGTTTCTCACGTTACTTTCTGCAGATCCTTTCAAGGTCTGTTCAGTTAGATGGAGAACATTGCTGTACAAGTCCAAGCTATGGCAGGACCACTCGAGGACATCAGCAGTCCCAAAGCCAGTCCTGCATTGTGTTGGCTGTGTACTTTTTGGTTGTTGTGCAGTTGGAAGGTGAAACTTTGCCCCAGTCAATCAATTTATAACATTTTTGACCTGCTTTTTTCAGGATGTTTTTGTTGTTATTCTGTCTCTCACTGTTCAAAAAAACATACCATTCAAATTATAGACTGAAAATGTCTTTGTCAGTGGGCATACTTACAAAATCAAATCAAATATTTTTTCCCTCACTGTAAGTACTCTGCAGCAGGTTTTCATCAAGGATTGGTCTGTACATTGCTTTGTTTATCTTTCCTTTACTACTGACTAGTCTCCCAGTGCCTGGCACTGAAAAACCTCCCCACAGCATTATGCTGCCACCACCATGATGCACTATTTAGGAGGTATTGGCCAGGTGATGGGCGGTGCCTGGTTTCCTCCAAATGGGAAGCTTGGCATTCATCAGTGTTGGTGGTTCCAATTTTCTTCAATTTAAGAAGGATGGAGGCCACTGTGTTCTTGGTAACCTTCAATGCTGCAAATATCTTCTTGGTAAAAAAAAACCTGTGGCTCAACGCAATCCTTTCTCTGAGCTCTATGGACAATTCCTACGACCTCATTGCTTGGTGTTTGCTGTGACATGCACGGTCAACTGTGGGTCCCTTGTATAGACCAGTGTTAGCCTTTCCAAATCATGTCCAATCTATTGAATTAATCACACATGAACTCAAAGTTGTAAAAAATCTCAAGGATGATCAATGGAAACTGAATGCACTACTTATGTAAATGTTCTATTTTTTATTTAATTTTTTTATGAATTTGATAAAATGTATTAAAACCTTTTTTTTGCTTTTTTATCATTGGGTACTGAGGGTAGATTGATGAGGGAAAAAATATTTTTAATCAATTTAAAATAAGGCAGTAACATAACAAAATGTCTAAATGCTTTCCACAAAATGTCTAAAGAAAATTCTATCATTGACAAATGAAGTCGAGGGGCTGGCAAATGAAGTCAAGTCATTGGCAAATGAAGTCAGGCTACTCAAATAGGGTTGTGTAAATAATAACGGTTTGGATGGAGTCTCCTCCACTTTCCTCTCCTCACATCCGAGCGGCGCAAATGTCCTCTCCCACATTCTAACACTCCCCCTTCGTGTTCTTTCTATGCTGTTGTCTAGCTACCTAACTCATTTTTGAATTTAACATCTTCTGATTTCCCTCAATGCTTCTCTTTTCTACAATCCATTTTCCCTCTTCACTCTTCCCACACAATCTCTCGTGTTTGTAAAAAAAAATTGTGTGTAGAGTGCTAGATGTGTCTGCAATGTCAGATTATGTTAGCAGTTTCTCTAACGTACATGAGACTCAGTTGTCTCTTATCCCAAGTCCTCATCCTTGTTACTCATGTCAGAAATAGTTGCCATTTTCTTTTAAAAACTGTTCTCTTTTTAGTTTCATTTTTAATTAACATTGCAACCATTCTATTAATAAAAGTTGTTTCTTTAGCCATTCCAATAAGTATCTGGTTGTTTCAACCACTCAAAGCAAATTATTCTTGCGACCATGTCCAGGGTGATTGACTACAATTCATTAATTCCATAGACAGCATACTTCTTGATTACATGCAAACTGTGGAGGCAGAAATTTCAGTATCTCGTGCAATGGATTTGTTACCTTTCTTAAGTACATATTTGGACACAATCACATTTCTGACATCCTCAGACAGTTCTTTTCCCTTCATCAGGTTTATAGTGGTAGGGCCAGATTGTTCTGTTGTCTTTTCAAAACTGGTTGAATGTCTGTTTTTGACTTGCACAATCCTGAAACTTACCATCGATCTGATGAATTAGGCTACAGAGTAGTGAAGGAGCATTCCTTTTCACCTGCTAGCTCCAGCAGCTTGACTGAGCGAAGCAAGCAAATCAACGTGAATGAAGTACATGGGAAAGCAAATTGTTTGTTCAGACTTTCACAATCTTGTCAGGTGGTGCCGAGGCTACAGCAATAGGCAGTAGATATAGGCAACATTATTAACTCTGACCGCTTTCTGTAGGATGTTTACAGTGCCAAACCCACAGTGATTAAAACAAACATTGCACTGATAGTGGATCCATGGAAAATAAGTGCTGGAGCAAACAGAGCAAATTCTGAGAGGTGCTGGATCCGGCTGTACTTTGGTTTGGTGATAATACACAGGATACTAAAAGCCTACCAAACCTTAATGAGAATACAGGTTTTCTTTATGTTATTGCTGGAATCAAGACAAATCATGTCAAACCTTTTTCACCTTTAATAGGATCTTGTAATATTTAAGTGGAGAAATGTATAATATCTCAGAAAAAAAACACTGGCTTTGCAACACAGATTACAGATCCAGTCGTATAACTGAGTACATTAAGTTAACCCACACTATGTGCTTTCAGCTCCCATAGCGGATGAAGGGGAGGTGCAATGGTGTACAGAGGAGCGTCTTGTAGGAAGCCCACTACGGTGTGAGAGGAGGACAGGGATGAGAGCGAGGGAGTGGAGGCCCATGCTGAGGTGGGATCCACAGGCGCAGTCTGATGTTACTGCAGGAATCGGGGCAAATGCTGGCCAGGGTGGATTTCAATAACGCCAATGAAAGAAAGCAGCGTCTGTAGGAGGACTGGGACTTCCATTTGCCACTACACAGGGGAACGTCGTCTGGAGACAACTGGCTGTGAACTTGATGGACAGTCAGGCCTTTCAGGTGTCCGCTCGTGTAATGTTTCATTTACCACACGAGAGATCTCCTGGGAGATCAGTGAACGCACATCAAAACAGTCCTGATCTAAATGTTCCACAGAACAAACTAAGACCTGAATAATGTTACAGTTTAAAGCCCATGTGACATGGTGTCTATGTCAGTCTTTAAACACCTGGTACAGTGTCTGTAGTCAATACATTAAAGGAAACCACTGTCTTCAAGAGATCCTAAGAAACACTTTTGGCAACAATTCTCCACAGAATGGTATTATATGCTTCTTAAAATCATGTAAGCATGCAAAATATTTATTTGATATCTAGAGGGATATACATTTTTGGTAGAGTTGCAACACTTGTGGCACGTGATGCAAGCCAGAATATTGATTGATTCATGCAAGTAAAACTGTGGGCGTATGGAACTACCAATTCAGGTAAACCATCTGTTTAGCCTGTGGTAGAGAAAGTGAAGCAGTTTGATTATGTAGTATCTCAATAGTTCCTAGTACTCACTATCTATCAATCTACTCACTACCTATTGATCAGCTGTTTCAAAAAAGCTGGGACAGGGGCAACAAAAGACTGGAAAGGTTGTGTCATGCTAAAAAAAATTACCTGGTGGAAAATCATACAACAAATTAGGCTAATTGGCAACTGGTCAGTAACATGATTGGGTATAAAAAGTATTTCAGAAGTAAAGATGGGGATGTGTTCACCACTCTGTGAAAGACTGTGCAGGCAAATAGTGCAACAATTTGAGAATAACGTTTCTTATCGTAAAATTGCAGAGTTTGGGGATCTCATTATCTACAGTACATAATATAATCAAAAGATTCAGAGAATCCGGAGAATTCTCTGTACGCAAGGGACAAGGCCAAAAACCAATATTGGATGGCTGTGATCTTCGGGCCCTCAGACGGCACTGCATTAAAAATAGACACGATTCTGTAGTGGACATCACTGCATGGGCTCAGGAACACTTCTGAAAACCATTGTCTGTGAACACAGTACATCACTACATCCACAAATGCAAGTTAAACGCTACCATGCAAAGAAGAAACCAGATATTAACAAGATCCAGAAACACCTTATCCTTCTGAGCCCAAGCTTATTTAAGATGGACTGAGGCAGAGTGGAAAACTGTCTTGTGTTCTGACATATCAACATTTTAAATTAGTTTTGGGAATCATGGACGCCACATCCTCCGGGCTAAAGAGGAAAGGGACCATCCGGCGTATCAGTGCGCAGTTCAAAAGCGAGCATCCATTATAGTGTGGGGTGCATTAGTGCACATGGCATGGGTGACTTGCACATCTCTGAAGGCAACATTAATGCTGAACGATACAGGTTTTGGAGCAACATATACTGCCACCCAGCCAACGTCATTTTCAGGGAAGGCCTTGCTTATTTCAGCAAGACAATGCCAAACCACATTCTGCACGTATTACAACAGCATGGCTCCATAGTAAGAGTCCGGGTGGTAAACTGGCCTCCCTCCAGTCCAGACCTGTCACCCATTGAAAACATTTGGCGCATTACGAAAAATAGGACAAAGGAGACCCAGAACTGTTGAGCAGCTGAAATCCTAATTCAAGCAAGAATGGGAAAAGTTTTCACTTTCAAAACTCCAGCAATTGGTCTCCAACTTTTTTGAAACGTGTTGCTGGCATCAAATTCAAAACTCGCATGTACTTTCCCAAAAACAATAACATTTCTCAGTTGCAAAATGTTATGTTGTCTTTGTACTATTTTCAATTAAACACAGGGATAAATTATTTACACATCATTGCATTCTTTTTGCATTTTTTGCAGTGTCCCAACTTTTTTGGAAACTGGGGTGTATCTGAGTCAGCAGTAATCTAAGATTTAACAATAGGACACATGAACCCTGGAATACAAGGTTTAGCACTATGAGAGTAAACAGCAACGATTGAATAACAGCTAGTCTGTGTTTACACAGCCAAATTGGGATCCCTTGTGATTGCTCAAAATACCAATTAGCCAGAATACAGATCAGAATTGGGTAGTCCATGTTAAAGCAGCAGTAAAACAAATGGGGACAAAAATAGAAAAACAGAACCAAAAGGAGATGTGCATGAACAGGAAGCCTCCCACACAGCACATTTCCATAAGAAATACAGGACATCTTGTTTGATGACTCTGAAACTACACCATCAGTGCCTTCGGATATTACTTACCAATTGCAAATATTATCTAAATTGATACAATAAAATTATACTGTATTACAGACTGCATGTTGACAAAACACATTTATTCCCATCTTTATTGATCAGGCATGAAATGTCAACTTTCCAATCCACATGTCAGGCTGATTGAATTGTGGAAATTTAGATATCATAAATTTTGAAATGCTACAGATTTGTAAACCTAGAAATGTTTTGGAAATGTTTACAGATGGCCCATTTCCAATATTCACCAAAAGGATGTATTGTGCTCATTGGGCTAAATTCAGATTATTTCACATCATGTCTTTTTCAGAGCTAATCTAATTGGTGAAGAATCAAAAACACACTCAACAATACTGTGATGCTTTAGATGGTACTGATGTACACAGTCAGGTCAGACGTACACCGCTCAAAATGTTTCTTTGACACAATGGCCTAATCTCCCACAAAAAAAACATGCTTCTAGGAGAAACATACAGAATTATTTCCAGACAATATGTATGATGTATCTGCAACAATAGTGGATTGACAGGGTTTCAAAATATGTATTCATTCCAAAAAAGATTTTGGCCGTAAAACAAAAGCGTACCATAAAATGTAGACTTCTGCTGTCAAATGGAAAAAGCTTTCCAACAGGGGGAAAAACTCCTTTTAACTATCACAAGTATCAATCCCTTCATGTATGTTTGTGGTCAGTGAAATAGTAATTACATCTCTATCCATATATTGATTTTAAATGAATGTCAGTGACATTTATTAGGCTTGTTGGACATAATAGTACAGGTTCTCTTCGACGGGCTGAGCCGAAGGATCCAGTCCACACTGCTTCATTTTGACAGCGATGTCGAAAAGGTAGTCGTAACATTCACACCTGGAACAGACCGGAAGACACAACATTACCACACAGACCTCAGGAAGCACCAATGACCTACTATTAGCAGTGAATAACTTTGGTCTATAGAAAGTCACATCTTATACATGAAAACACTGCTAGCTCATGACTATTAGTTCAGAGCTCACATGGTCTTGGCTTTCTCCCAGGACTCCCCCCACACGTAGACCCCATGGCGCCGGACGAGGACCGCACAGGATTCTGGGTACTGCTCCATGGCCAGCGCCATGCGCTCCTTCAGGTCTTGCTCCTCTGGGGTGTTCTCAATGATGGGCACCACCAGTGTTTCGTCATATCTGCCAGCAAAGAAGGAAAACATCAGTGTGTGTGTGTGTGTGTGTGTGTGTGTGTTGACAAAAAAGAAAAGAAACATTTTTCAAATCAATGAAATTGGGCCAACATTGATTGGGGTTGCAAAACATGAATTTTGATATTTTCCAATTTAGTCAATTTAGCAGACGCTCGTTTCCACAGCAACTCACAGGACTGAGTTCACACATTTTTCACAGCCTTGCTCTCCACCCGCTTCACGCAAGAGAACATTAAGCCAGTAGGATTGGTTTTCGCACCTGAAGTGTGTGTATTAAAACACACCTTCTGCACATAACCACAAACCCACCTGTAGTTGGTGCCGGATGTGCACTTGCGAATTCCCTTGATCATCTCCTGGTGAGTTATCCGAAACTCCTTGCCAGGATAAAACAGTGTTGCCATGACAGCAGCTTTGGAGTGGGTGTGTATGACTGCCTGTGCCGCTGAGGAACAGGTGGAAAACGGTTAGCATTTAGCTTGTTGTGCTTACATGAGCTACGTGAGTCAATACAGCCTCATTCCATGCCCCAATACAGTGTTCTCTGGAACTACTGGCATCCTTGGTAAAGATGAGCAAAAAAGGCAAAGACAAAATGGCAATTTTGTTTATCAGCTAGATTTTTGACACTCCAGAAATCAATACCAGAAATAAAAAATATAATCAAGAAATAATTATTTTATACAAAAACACGCTTGACAATTATTGGCACCCCTGCATTTAGCACTTTGTACCTTTTTTTTATCAGAGTTGTATCTTTGCCAAGATAACAACTCTGTGGTGTTGAGCAAAACATCAAAAAGGCACTATCATTTATCCTGCTTGATCTTACACTCAAAACAAGAGTAACCAATTCTTTGACGTTTTAAAACAAAAATAGTTGAACAATTGATTTATGTCATGAGAAAAATATTATTCTCAATTATATGTCAATTATTAGCACTGATTTCTGTTTGGATCTGAAGGAATGAGTCATTGCTCTCCTGCAGGATCCAACAATGACCCAGTCTAAGCCCTCTTTAAAATCTCCAGGTACTTGACGGAGTCCATATTGCCATGTATCCGAACAAGGTTCCCAGGGCCTTTGGAAGCAAACAAGCCCCACAATATCATACAGTGGGGCAAAAAGGTATTTAGTCAGCCACCAATTGTGCAAGTTCTCCCACTTAAAAAGATGAAAGGGGCCTGTAATTTTCATCATAGGTACACTTCAACTATGAGAGACAAAATGACAGAAAAAAAATCTAGAAAATCATATTGTAGTATTATTTATGAATTTATTGGTAAATTATGGTGGAAAATAAGTATTTGGTCAATAACAAAAGTTCATCTCAATACTTTGTTATATACCCTTTGTTGGCAATGACAGACGTCAAACGTTTTCTGTAAGTCTTCACAAGGTTTTCACACACTGTAGCTGGTATTTTGGCCCATTCCTCCATGCAGAACTCCTCTACAGCACTGATGTTTTGGGGCTGTCGCTTTGCAACACGGACTTTCAACTGCCTCAAAAGATTTTCTATTGGGTTGAGATCTGGTGACTGGCTAGGCCACTCCAGGACCTTGAAATGCTTCTTACGAAGCCACTCCTTCATTGCCCGGATGGTGTGTTTGGGATCATTGTCATGCTGAAAGACCCAGCCACGTTTCATCTTCAATGCCCTTGCTGATGGAAGGAGGTTTTCACTCAAAATCTTACGATATATGGCCCCATGTATTCTTTCCTTTAGATGGATCAGTCATCCTGGTCCCTTTGCAGAAAAACAGCCCCAAAGCATGACGTTTCCACTCCAATGCTTCACAGTAGGTATGGTGTTCTTTGGATGCAACTCAGCATTCTTTCTCCTCCAAACACGACGAGTTGAGTTTTTACCAAAAGGTTCTATTTTGGTTTCATCTGACATTCTCCCAATCCTCTTCTGGACCATCCAAAGGCTCTCTAGCAAATCTCAGACGGGCCTGGACATGTACTGGCTTAAGCAGGAGGACACGTCTGGCACTGCAGGATTCGAGTCCCTGGCGGCGTAGTGTGTTACTGATGGTAGCCTTTGTTACTTTGGTCCCAGCTCTCTGCAGGTCATTAACTAGGTCCCCCCGTGTGGGTCTGGGATTTTTGCTCACCATTCTTGTGATAATTTTGGGGTGAGATCTTACATGGAGCCCCGGATCGAGGGAGATTATCAGTGGTCTTGTATGTCTTCCATTTTCTTATAATTGCAGATTCAGTCTTCCCAGCCTGGTGCAGGTCTACAATTTTATTTCTGGTGTCCTTTGACAGCACTTTGGTCTTGGCCATAGTGGAGTTTGGAGTGTGACTCTTTGAGGTTGTGGACAGGTGTCTTTTATACTGATAAGTGCAAACAGGTGCCATTAATACAGGTAATGAGTGGAGGACAGAGAAGCCTCTTAAAGAAGAAGTTACAGGTCTGTGAGAGACAGATATCTTGCTTGTTTGTAGGTGACCAAATACTTATTTTACCGAGGAATTTACCAATAAATTCAAGTAATCAAACCGTGAACAAATCTTTTATTTTGCTGAATTGCAAATGGTACATTGCAATTTTGCTTTGTTTGAAGTATAGTGGCGGCAGCATCATGTTGTGGTGATGCTTTTCATCAGCAGGGACTGGGCACCTTGATAAAAAACTGAAAAATGGATGAAGCAAAAATACCTGGAAATACTGCAAGAAAAACCTGCTTTGTCTGCTGGAAAACAAATTCTTGGAAAGGAATTTAACATTCAGCAGGACAATAACCCCAAGCACAAAAACTGAAGAATGGATGAAGCAAAAATACTGTGTCACCATTTTAAAATAAAATCCTGCATGCATCATGCACCCAACCTGAACAACTTGGTGAAAATCTCCCAAGACAAATAGGCCAAAATCACTCCAAGTCTGTGTGCAAAACTCCCCAAATAAGTAAAAGATGAATTGCTTTGAAAGGCGGTTCTACAAAAATAAATATGTAGACGTTGAATACTTATGCAAGCCACATACAGGAGGGTGACAAATCAAAGGAAAAAACTGAATAAATTAGTAGAGGAACATAGCTCATGCAGATGCTTCCATACAGATACTGCACGATAATGAAGCAATTAATATCCAATCATGCTACGTGGCACCAATGGGATATTGTGGACCTACGTGTTTGACAGCGCTCCCCACCATCCAAACACAAAATGAGGAAATATCCATTTGGGGAATGTTGTTCCATCCCTCCTGTAGCGTTCCAGAGACTCATAGATGGCCCAACACCATAATGAGACAGTTCATGTAAAGTTATCCTTAAATTTTTCACCCGTTTCTATTTTAATATCTCCCAACATAAAAATAAAATGTCAATGTACCATATGTAATTCGGTAAAACTAAAGAATTGGTCAGTGGTCAAAACACAGAAAGTCTTTGTATATGTTTGGGAAGATACTTCCATTAGATTTGGCTCATATTACATTTTCATATTTTGCTTCGAGTTATTTTTGTATTGTTTCTTTGAATATTTTTACAGCTAAATGACAAAAATGTAAAATGGACTACTAGGACAACTACGACGACTAGGACTAAGACATTTTACACTAAAAAACGTCTGCCTAGACCTGGACCACCGTAGGTCACAACTTACTGAAGAACACATGGACATTGCAACAATTAATAATAATTTGGCTAGGAAGTGTTCGCTCGTGATTGACTGGTTTTAAATTAGCTAGCGAACATTCTACCATTAGGCAGTGATGACAACTCCTGAGACCTGGGTCTATATTGATTGCACCAACTCTGTTCTGAAACATTTTGGATGCAATTAAAATTAGAGTTTATACGGTACCAATTCAGGCCTGTCCCTCCCCGTTCTGTTTCCATTTAAAGTAGGGGCACAGTGTGTTGTAGTAAGGCTAGGTTTATGTAAGCAAGCTGGCCTCACCACTCATGGTGTATGCATTCATAAACAGACCAGAAGGACAGAGACCTCACCACTCATGGTGTATGCATTCATAAACAGACCAGAAGGACAGAGACCTCACCACTCATGGTGTAGGCATTCATAAACAGACCAGAAGGACAGAGACCTCACCTCTCATGGTGTATGCATTCATAAACAGACCAGAAGGACAGAGACCTCACCTCTCATGGTGTAGGCATTCATAAACAGACCAGAAGGACAGAGACCTCACCACTCATGGTGTAGGCATTCATAAACAGACCAGAAGGACAGAGACCTCACCACTCATGGTGTAGGCATTCATAAACAGACCAGAAGGACAGAGACCTCACCACTCATGGTGTAGGCATTCATAAACAGACCAGAAGGACAGAGACCTCACCACTCATGGTGTATGCATTCATAAACAGACCAGAAGGACAGAGACCTCACCTCTCATGGTGTAGGCATTCATAAACAGGGGGGTGCACTGGCTCTTCTTCAGATTCTTCCATGCTGGTGGGACACAGATGTCCCTCTCCTCTACATCACACACAAACATGTCCTCCGGCTAACGGGCACAGCAGAAACAAACACTTAAGAGGTGTCCCCTGAAAACTCTCCAACATAGTGGTCTAGGATCTGTATACGATATACTCACCTGTAGTCTCTCCTTCTGGACTCCAGACGGGGCAATGTAAATCTGGTCTCTGGGTTAAATGAAGAAGGGCACATTATTCATCAGTTTGTCAAGTATGGCCTCAAAAATAATTGATGGGTCCACCGGTCATTTTGGAAGCTAAATTAATTTTAAAAAATATATATACATCCACCAAACAAATTTTTACCAGCCTAATATTTCTCATCAAAATAACACTAAAGGATTGCCGTTGAGCTACACAACTACAAAAAGTCAGTGTCATCCATTGCAGATTATGTATTTGACTGTAGTCACAAAGAGCTAGCCCTGCAGTGTAAACACTTCAGGAAGTGGCAGGTGTTATTGATAGGCCAATTACCCTACAAATACAAAGCACTTTTTGGTAGATTCATTCATTTCATGATAGGCTGCCATGTTTAACTAAAGAACATTTTGAATTAAAACCATGTTATATCAGTGACATACCCATGACGTAAACTTATCCCTCCGCCTGTCCCAGTAACCCAACCAAGTTTGTAGAAGAGCCGGCACAGTTCTGGGATGAGAACCCGGGGATGTTCCTTGTCCTAAAACAAGATGGTATCAGAACGTTACGAGTCCCAGTGGATGATTACCATGTTGACCCACCAGTTGCTCAAACAGGGTTGTGCAAATAACGAGGGTCTGGATGGAGTCAACTTCGCTATCCTCTCCTCACTCCAGAGCAGTGTGAATGTCCTCTCCCACTTTCTAACACTCCCTCTCCTCACTCCAGAGCAGTGCGAATGTCCTCTCCCACTTTCTAACACTCCTTCTCCCTGTCCAATCTCTGCTGTTGTCTAGCTGCCTAAATCAGTTGACTTCTCTCATTGACTGTTTCTCACTTTTCACTCCTCTCGCCATCTCCGGTTGCTTCTACTTTTTAGTGTGTAGCGTGCTGGATGCATCTGCATGTGTCAGATTATGTTAGCAATGTTGGCAGTTTCTCTAACATACCTGAGACTCAGTTTTCTCTGAACCAGAGTCCTCGTCCTTTTGGATTATGTCAGATATAGACGCCATTTTCTCTTGGCTAGACACCATAAACGATGACTTGTTAACCTTTCTAACTATTCCCTTCTTGTGTGTTTTTTCTTTACAAACATTTTCAACCAGTTCGTTCTTCAGAGTTTTTTCTTTAGCAACATTTCTGACTAGTTTCTTCTTGAGAGTTTTTTCTTTGTCAGCCATTCCAACCAGTTTCTTTGAGATAGTATTTTCTTCATCAGCCATTTCAATCAGTTCCTTCTTGCAAGTTTTCTCTTTTTCAACTGCTCGAAGCAAATTCTTCTTGCGACCACGTCCAGGGAGGTTGACTACAATTCCATATATAGCATGTTTCCTGATAATATTACGAACTGTGGAGACAGCAATTCCAACATCACGGGCGATGGATTTGTACCCTTGCTTAAGTCCATGTTTGGATACAATCAAATTTCTTAGATCCTCAGACAGTTCTTTTCCCTTCACCATGTTTACGGTCGTAGAGCAAGATTGTTCTGCTGTCTTTTCAAACCTGGTTGAACTGCTGTTCTTGACTCCTGGATCCTGAAACTTACCATAGGACAGATACATTAGCCTACACAGTAGTACAGTAAACGAGAATTACCTCCATCAAATGAATTCCGGATTTGGCTCCTGTGCCAAACCAAACGTCTTTTCTTTAACCCCTTAGTTTCAACTTTCACAACATGCAAGTGTCGGCAACTGTATTTGGGTTCTAAACAGCTAGGACAAAAATAAAAGGTAATTGTAGAGCCCACCAAGACAACATAAAAAAACAAAGACAACCTTTGGATAGTGATGCGCTAGCTTGCTGACTTGCAGCACTAACTAGTATGTAAACAGAAAAGAAACACGTGACGTTAATGTTGTTATACCCCTTAACGAATCCACACATGACAGCGCATCGTTTTAAACAAATCTAACTTTTAAATACCTTTCCGAGTTTCTTTGCGTGTTCGTTTGAAGGCGGAGGGAGTTCATCATACAGGTGCGACAGGATTTCGTCAGGACCTCTAGAGCGTGCAGTTTCTCGTTTTGCCTGAACGAAATGAACAAACAGTCGCTCCGGTTTTTGACAATCGACGGACTTCAAATATATGATCTGTAAATACACCGCACTAAACTTGCAAACGCTCATCCTGAAAAAAATATGAACATGTAATTCACTAACATGAATAAAGACTGCTTGAATTTTTAATCCAATATTTTTACTAACGCTAAAATATTTTTTGTGTTGAATCTGCATGTGTGGAAGTTGTTTTCGTGGATTTTTTGCCACTTGTGCACAGAACAGTGGCACACACATTCCATGAAGAAACAATCCACAAATGCGAGTTGGCAGATCCACTTGAACTACAATACGTTTCATCCAAACAATCGCGTAACGGAAAGTGAACTCTTTGTTTAGCTTCACATTTGGTTTTCTCAGTTAGCCAACATGCTTTCATAGTGACAACTTCCATCAAAGACGATAAAACAATACGTTCCATGTTTTCTCTCTCCCTGTTTCTCACATCACGTACTCACGTATACAGCTCCAGGTAATTACGGTGCTTTAGTTAGTAAGGACATATTTTCTCCTTCCAACATAACAGCATTGTTGCGTTAGATAGTTTGATCTATTTCCCTATTCTATTAAATCAGGTGGTGGTAACTGTACTGTTATTTACATTGTAGCAAGTTTTTTTTTCGATTAGTTATTTTCCTTAACGTTAGGGATATCACGGCCGTTTCAAAAGTTATGAGGTTTAAACACTCTCACCCCTAATGGTAATCAATGGAATTTGACCTCAATGTTTTATTCATTTTTATACTTGCTCCATCTGGGCACAGTACACAAAACCGTGACTAAGAGCAAACAGAAAGAGTCAGCACTTTAAACCTTGGATAAATTAGTCATGGTATGTCTTTTCAAATAAAAAATGCTGGATTACAGTGCCATACAAAATAGTCCAAATGCTGTAAATAAAACTTTCCCCATCAAAGAAAGTTGCCAAGCGAAGAGTCATCACTTTGCCTTTACATGATTGGCTGGAAGACACCAAGATATTGCAGTTAAAGTAGATCTGCCAAATTCCATTCATGGGTTGTTACTCCATAGAAACACAGTGGCACAATTCTGGAAAGATCCACAAGTCTGAAAAGACACACAACATGATCCACGAATGGATCAATATGTGCTTCGTATCATTGTCTTCCTGGTGGATACATGTGATGCCAAGTTTCAGGCTTTCTGGTGGTGGTAACTAGGTTTTTTGCTAAAATGTCCTGGTATCTGGTCTAGTTCATGATTCTGTTGACCGTAGCAATGGTCCACTGACCAATAGAAGCATAACCAGCCCCATAACATTACAAATTTGACTACATCATACAGTAGCTTTCAGGTTCCTTTCTGCCAATGCATCCTTCTTTTCAGTCTAACGTATAATAATCCTTATCCCCGCCTCCAGCCCCACCCACCTGTGTTTCAGAAAAGACAATACTTCAGGATTGTTTTAGTCCTGTCTGTTTCTGCGCCCCACCTTGTTTCCGTGCCTCAACCTTGTCTCGGAGTAGTTTGTGGTCTTTTGATGTTTCTCTGGTTAGTGGGGCATATACTGCATGGTTGGCATTGTCCAGAGGAATCTTTAAGATAGGTCAACTATGTGCCGGTCGACATCCGTCAATCCCTAATATCTGTTGAATGTTGCAGTAATTGATGTAGGGGGGCTAAAGTCAGTCAGTCCTGTTGGGTGAAAATTCTCCTGTCTTATTTGGTATTCTGTTGATCTTAGGCATGCACCATGTTATTTAACATACTCCTCCTCCTCAGTGGCCAGACGACTCCAAGCTGTCCCTGTCAAATTCCATCTGGTCTTGTTGTTGATCTAGATTCTGTCTGATGACTCCTGCTGTCACTGCCCACAGCCCATTTGGATTCATTGCCATCTTTGTCTCAACCTCCACACTTGCCTATGAAAAGCCAAAAGATGTTTACATTTTATCCTGCAGATTTTATTTGAAGCCCCCTATGTGAATAGGATTATTGTTGTTATGAGAAACTAATAGATATTTTCATTTACTACAGAGGAATAGGTGTTTTATCACGTTTTTTAAAAGGTGTACTTCGGTAATCTCCGCCCACCACGGCCAGAGGAGGACTAGCCCCGAGGCGTGATTGAGCGTGATGGACAAGGATGTAATGGACAAGGATGTAATGGACAAGGATGTAATGGACAAGGATGTGATGGACAAGGATGTGATGGACAAGGATGTAATGGACAAGGATGTAATGGACAAGGATGTGATGGACAAGGATGTGATGGACAAGGATGGGGACCATCGGTGGGGAAGGATGGTCAGCGGAAGTTCAATGATTGTTTCAAATGTGATTTTAATGTTTTTAAACCACATTTGGCCCTGTTATGTTTTATTCCAACAGTATATAGATGTAATATTAGACAAAATAAACACATTTCCCTTTACATTATGGCATCAATTTTTAAAATAACACGAAATTGCTCTCCATTCATCTAGCAATTGGAACTGTTACATCAAAGCCAACAGCATCAAGAATTGCCATCCATCTTTGACCGAATGCTTCCTTAACAATCAACTGCAGCTGCAACATTGCTACCAAGCTGCTTTGTCGTGTCCAGTAGCAACACACAAGCACACACTTGATTCAAGATCACTGCCCTACACGCTCATTTTTGCCCTACATCCTCATTTATGCCCTACACGCTCATTTGTGCCCTACAGGCTCATTTGTGCCTACATACTAATTTGACAAGAGACTGGGCAAAGAAAACCAGACCTCCTCAAACAGGAAGGCACCAGAAACTAAAAGTGTGCCTATAATAATCACACCATAATACAATATGTTTACAGGACTTACAGCAAAAACAGAAAACAATAGAAACAAAGTAGGTGATTTGAGAATTCAACCATACGTGTTTAAAATGAACCCAATGCCAACAGACAGAAAGAGATTTCTTCCTCTCAGCCAGGGGAGTGTATTAGGTATTTTCTTCAGCGAAAAACCTCTCATGTACTGTAGATAGTTGGACATACATTAGTTTCTGTTAAAAGGTAATCACTGCAGTGGCAGTCAATGTTGTCTAGGTCTAGGTTGGGTGTTTTTGACAGTGTTTTTCCAGATAAATGATCTGTTGGTTTTTCAATTGAATATGGTTGGTTACAAGAACGTAATGTAGTCTGACATGATTTGTCACATAAACAATAGATGGATTTTCAAGAAGGGCTTGAAGACATTTGATACCCACTGTATCAGAACTGGAGTGGTTTACAGCTGAAATGTGGGGCCAAAGTTGCCAACAGAGAAGTGGAAGGAAGCTCCCTGGTGTTTACAAGAACTGTTTAACTGCCGTTAAAGCATGCCAAAGGATGTCCAACACATTTAGGTGCTGGTTGCCAAATACATTTTCTTTGTGCCATTTATTGTAATTTCCTGAATGAAAATGAACAAAGGTTTCATAAAGGGCAAATGTAGTCCTCCATATCGGTAGGACAAGTACATACTGCAGCTTGTGTAAAGTCACTGAGAATGTGTGGAAACCACAAATATAGACACGTTTGGGAGACTACCATGACCCAACATGAACTGCTTTTCCTACTGCGTGTGTGTGTGTGTGTGTGTGGGTGCACTTGCATGTAAGAGCATGCTAATTTTCAGGCTCCCTAAAACCCTAAAAGGCCACAAGTGCCTGGACAGGAAGTGACACCCGGAGGTGTGGTGGGCAAGACAAGACAGCACCTTCTTCCCACGTGTAAAAATAAATGTTGACGTCAGAAATGACGCTGAGTCATTGCACCATGTTCCTGGTCTGGTTCAGGCAGATCTGTCAAAGACCCGCAGGGTCTCCCCATCAATCACAGTTACTTGTGGCTGAATACACACCCAGCTGTTTCATGTTGAACACATTAGCACCGGTAACATGAGACAGAGACATTCAGAATGTAAAACAATTTGTGTGTGTGTGTGTGTGTGTGTGGGTAAACCACCTCTATATGTACCTATGGGGAACCTAACTTTTTTGGGGGGTAGGTCACTACTGGTTACGTTTAGGGTTATGTGTTAGGGCTAGGTTACGTTTAGGTAATTTTAGCTTTATGGTAAGAGTTAATGCCAGGGTTAGAATTTAAAACGGAATCCGATTGAGCGGTTAAGGTGAGTTTAGGGTTCAGGTTAGGTTTTGGGTGTGAGGTTTAGAGGTAGATTTTAGGGGTTAAGGGAAATAAAACATTAAATGGGAATGATACCTGTGGTCCCCATAAGAAAACAGAATGAGTGTGTGCTTGTGTTCATGTGTATGACAGAGACAGAGAAAGTCTTGCAAAAAGAAAAAAAGAAAGAGGGTATGTTAGTGTTTAAGAGGGTGTGTTCTTAGCGTCACCTGCTTCCAGCCATTGATTGTGCCTCTAGCCGTTGATGATGTAGTGATACATCCCAGTATAAAATGAGCTACAACTTTCAAACCACCTTAGTCACATTCTTACGAAACAGCCATTAGCCCTGCTGGGAACAGAAGGACCTGAGAGCACAGTTCTACATTGTCTTGGACATCTTCAACATGTGGACCCTACTGCTCGGACTCATTCTGGGACTTTTGGCACCTGTACACTCTCACCCAGTCCCTGGTGAGTGACAATTTTGTTACCATATTTCTGCATGTTTTTTCCCCAGTTATGCCAAATAATGTTTTAAATGCCTGATGAGAGTTTGACCTTCTGTTTGAAATAAAGTTTCTGTGAACGATTTTATTTTATGTTTCTGACAGAGAGAAAATGTAATTATTAAACTGTTGAACTTGAACTTGGCGTTGCATTGCATTTTTGTGGCATTTTCTTCACATTCCCCAAGATCTGATATAGCTGACCTGTGGAATGGGATTTCAGTAGGTACATGGGATATTGTTTTGCAATAGAGGAGCAAGGCACTTTAAGTCCAATAAGAATTTTCTACAGTATGCATCAAATATGAATTTGGTACGCTATTGAAGAAGAGAATTCACTATTGAAGAGGGACCAGGTTTGGACTGACAGCTGCTCATCGTTCGATTAGGCTCTACCAAAATTAAGGAATGGCCAGTAATATGTGGATTGTGGCTTTAACATGTATTTTGAATATGCAAAACATTGTTTTAAATCAGGAATGGGATAGGGTCTGAAATAATTCTGGATATGTCAGGTCTTTTGGGTGCCCTGATGTGATATGCCACTGCTCCTGGGAGAGAAGATTTAGCAGTGTTTTACATTCTTTATAGTCCATGTGGGTAGAACATCATGAGAATGTGTGACCCATAATTCTATTTTCCGTCATTATAATTCAATTTTGACTGGAAACAAAAACAAAATTGTATTAGCATTTATGTATGCTAGATACATCCAAAATAATATGAATATGAAATAATGGAATAGTACAAAAAAAGTGCTATAAAGGTACACAAAGAAATTATCTGTGTTTAGATATGTTGCAGTAAATCATTTTAGTTTAGGAACATTTTTAACTTTCCGCAAAGGACTGTAGGTGCCGACTCACATGTATGTATGCTTAGGTCCAGGTCAAATGGATGTATGTGTTTAGTCCAAGAGACAGACGGACAGATACTGTATTATATATCATGAACTCCAAGAGACATCCATCCAATCAAGGGCTTCCCCAACTGACCATTGGCAGTTCAACCGGGTAAAATGGGTCATTGTTTAAACAACCTCCTTGTTGTTTCCTGAGCACAAGCTTATAGACTTCAGGTAACCTTTCCAGCGAGGTTTCCTGTTGCTCTTCAGGTGAGTCTGCACATTTCTGGGCTTCTTTCTGGGCTTCCTCATCGTGTTTCAGGCGCTACCTGTACTCTAGCTCAGTGATTCTGGTGGAATCTATTCATTACATGTTTAGTGCAGCCCAGCCCGCCCCCACCCCACCCCCACCCCACGTAGACACACAGCAGCCTTTGTAGAATCTGCTGAGCTATTCCAGCGGGTGCATTACTGCATATCCTGAATGTGACACCAAAGTGCTTCGGAGAGCTCGAGACAAGCACAGGCAGGGAGAAACCTTGGTGAATAGTAAATCTGTTGCCAAATGTGTTTGAATTCGAGACCCGAGATGAATTGCTTGGCACACCGGCTTACGTTCCCTAATAGGTTGGTCAGAGGAATAGGTAACTAACAAAGGGTTGCAGGGGATCAAAACTCAAGAGAAGAAAAGTAGAAAAATGGGTTCTGAAAAGGATACGTGGGTGTGTCCAGTGAAAGTGAATGGAAAGATAAAAAAACACAAAATGACACCAGCTGGGAATAAGGACCAAAAGTGGAGCAAAGCAAACAAGTGGCAAAGGCCAGTACAACATTAATATGAAAAAGTTCTAATTTGAAGAGAAATGTCCTTTTGTTCAAAGAAAAAGATTTTGTCGATGACACCCGACATTATAATGAGATAACAGATAACAGATAAGATCCATTAGGAGATTCACCTAGTTACTTGCAAAGTGGGTCACAGCTTTATTGGCAGTTGGGCCACAGGAAACCAGAACACATTATTAATGTGAATGCCTCTTTTAGGGCGGAACATTTGGGCACCTATACAAAGTTTCCCCAGAATCCTTTGAAGTAGCACCTTGTTGAATCAATATTGCAACATAACAAAGAAAAAGAAAGGCGCCAAGGCATTATTTATTCTAGCTGGATGTGTTCACATTGTGGTTTTAATGAAACCAAATGATTTGCCAAATGACTGCCTTTCTTCTGTTACGCATCAAGGCAGGGTGAGATTAGTCATCTCGTCTCTGAGATGTACCGGCCTGTCAGTTCAACACACAGGTGGTTAATGTGGGAGCCTCCGGGTCTTTTCTGTTGTAAAGATATCAATCATGTTCCTCCGTGGATAATGGTCAGGGCATTGAGTACCTCATTTAACAGTTGTATTGTAATTAACAGTCAAATTATCTGTTTTTTCTTTCTTCTCTTTCGTCGCAGTTTTCAAGTCCGACCCAAGTCTTACTGCGGGTCCCCTAGATGCAACCAATGCGACATCCAGCAGTAATGAAAACGCACCAGGCTTTGGTCATCTAGAGACCACTAGCTGGATAATATCTGACCTGGAAGCCTGGTCGTCAACCTCTGACCCTGAGGGCAGCACAGATGAGATGGAGGGCAGCACTGAGCAGGCCAGTACTGGGGCGGGCAACCCAAGCCAAACTCCCATCTCAGAGTTGGAAGAAGAAGGCCTGATCTCCCTTAGTCCTCTTCCACGTTTCAGTCCCACTGGCCCAAGCCAAACCCAAGGGCTCAGCCACGTGGCAAGTTCTACCCTAACCAGCATGGCAGGGTTGCAGAGAGCCCGGGCAGCAAAGATGGACACAGAGCGTCCAACCACAGAACAGCCCTTCACCTCAACCGGCAGCTCTGCCTCAGCCACAACTGTCTGGACTCACACTGACATGGACGAGTCAGGGTCAGGAGTCGTGCACACGACTGGTACCACGGTTACAGATTCCACTGACCAGATACTCGGTTCCCCTGTCAACGAGGAACCCATTGAAAGAAAAGATGGAAAACATACAAAAGTGTCAGCCGACATCCTTGAAGGTATGCTAGTTCATCTTTGGAGTTATTATGTTCATTTGAAGCGGTATTTACACTCAAGATCCATCCACTTGTGCGAATCATTCGTTGATTGTGAGAGGTCACAACTTGCTCAGAGATTCTGATGAGCCGCAGCAGGTCACCAGCTTGAATAGGGTCCATTGTATGTATTGGCAGATAGGGCTAAGGACTAGGGTCTCTTACGTGCTCTGATTGGGGCATTTATGGTTTGGTAAGGCTTGGAAATATCTCTGTGGTGTAGATACCTTGCAGTTAACTCTGTATGTGTATGTTCATGCAGTTCCACATCAAGCACCTGATCTAAAACCAACCCCATCAGCACGAAGTGATGCATTTACAGCAGGTGAGTTGTTGAATAGTACCATCCCAGCTAACAAGCAGCACTGCTGTTGTACGAGGCAATATCTTCCTGTTTCATTGTTTATTTTAAGACGCTGTTTGGTGAACATAACAGGCACCAGTAGGGATGATCACTTTCATTCGCCCTCTTGTCTTCTTTTTCTTCAGGTTGGTGGATCATCCCTGTTTTTGTCCTTGGCATCGTCATCATGTTTTCAATCTGTATTGTTATAGTTATCAGTAAAAGGTAAAACCCACCGCTTGATCCGACTTTCAATATGCATCAATGGTATTGAATAATGTTTACACTTAGTCACAGTTGTCCAATTTAACCTTGTAAAACCCTGTTGCAGTTGGACTCGAAAGGCCCAGACTGAGAAAAATGAAATGGCCAAAGCCACATCAGGAGATGAGCATGAAAAGAAGAGGTTTCTGTCCAACGGGAGGCCCAAGGAGAACAGCTGCATAGGACAATACAGCATAATCCCCCTGAAGGAAATCCCAGAGAAAGAACCATTGGACTGAGACGGATAGAGAAGACGCAAGCCCGGGCCAAAATAAGAACAATTGAGACCAAAGAAAAATCATTCATTGAACAGGCTTTCCCTTTCCAAGTCAATGGCCACATAGCGGAGAGACATTTTGAGTGTACCCATAACAGCGCAGCAGGAAGTAAAATCTAGTGATACTAGATTTTATTTCTGTGAATTGAGACATAGATTGTATGCTGGGCGTATCTAATATGTGCTTAAACCATGGAAATTCGACCTTTGGTAGTCCAAAAAAAGTGTTTTATAAACACCTTGGCTGAGGGGTTATGGAAAGACACATTTCTGTTTATATTGAGTGTCGTGGCTCAGTCTAACACTGTCCATTTATTTATAAAGGAACATTTACTTTCAATTGAAGATAATCACTTCACACAAAGGTGATCGTTTAAAGGCCTGTTGGCGCAACAGAATCTTCCATAACACTCACCAAAATGGTTCATCAGTATGTTGCCCAGTCCTAAGGGCCTACAGAATCAATTCTGTTTGGATATTCACATGTAAAAAGTGAAGAATCCAATTTGATATTTTAGGGTAATTTTTTTTGTTTTCATCTTGTGACAATGGGCTGGGTGCGGGCGAAGCAGACATTATAGATGTTACAGACGTTATATTATGGGGCTGTTCAATAGACCACATCTTTCGATAGCCTACTCAGTACAATCTTTTACTGAGAACTGATGAAGTCATTATGCGTAACCTAAAAGAAATTGCACTACAGCCATTTACAACATCCATATTTATAACATCAATGTTCCAAATACTGTTACATGTTAGTGTTCACATAGTTCATGTTCCCAGCACCCAACAGTGAGTTTTTCTTTTGTCTTGTTTGTGTCATGTTGTTGCTGTTGTTTGTGTTGTTGATTTTTGTTGTTGTTCTTGTTATTGACATTGTTGTTGAGGTTGTTCTCGTGATATTGCACTGTTTTCACCAAATCCTGTAAAAAAAAAGTAAACTGCTGAATATAGCCGAATGCCTCTGTAGATCTTTCATAGCTACATGCTTGGTCTACTCAGGGACTCACATTCGTGTTACAAATGCTTACACAGATATTCAACAAAGACTTGATACAAACATATTTGAGTACCAGCTTTTCACAATATGTTCAATGGGTGTGTCCTTGCTTACATATGGCATTCAGTATTCTTCTTCTAATGGCCAGTATTGAGAGTTACAGTAAACATACTTACCTGTGTTTGTTTGTGAGGCACAATTCTATATTCCCCAACTGATAACTGCACCATGGAGGAATTCATAAACTATTGCTGTACGTCACGTTGCCCACACAAAATTGCTACCAATTATGTTTCTCTTTTCCATTCCTACATTTACTCATACTAAGTCACTTAGGGTCATTTTAAATTATTAACAAACTACAACACAAGTAATGTGCTTTAAAAGCTCTTGAGTGGACTTTGTGCTGTTTTAATAAAATAATAGGTCTTTTTTATTTTTTTATCAAACTGAAACTGTAAATACAGTATGAAATAGAAGTATGACGTACAGTAGGTTTCAGCTCCAGACTATGGATCGTGTGCATCATACTACTAACCAGCAAATGCGGCAGTAATTTTAGCTATTTATTTTGAGTTACTTATGTGTGTGGCACGAGAGAAATTAAGTACGGGTTCCCACCTATAGCTATAAACTAAAGTTATTTTCTTACCAAATAGTATTTTAAGAACAATGAGCACATCTCATGTTGGCTTACTGCTTTAGCTGGATAATTGTATTTTATTGCTTCTTCACAGCATTACAAACACGTACATATTTATTGCAGCCTTTGTTGTCCATTTTGCCTTCTTTGTGAGGCAAGTCACTGCTGCAAAAAATAACTACCATGACTGTGTTGAATGGCTTGTCTTTTCAAAACAACTTATATTTAATATGGTGGACACACTGGGACCTCAGATAGAACAAGAATCCCAATCTCCTGCTTTAAATGTCTGGACCACTACTCCACTGTATTCTTCAGCTCACCAGCTTTGTGAGGGAGTTAGGTTGACCAGTCTGTTATTCATGACTCTGTACTTCCTTTGAACTGGACTGGGAAAATATTGGTGCAAATTGCTCCAAGCTGCCAGCTCAAGGGGTTTGACTGCCTGCCATTTATTTCAACTGACATGAAAGACATAATAAACACATTTGTTTAATTTTCAGCATTTATTGGTTTTATAATTACATGCATACAAGGAGTAATGAGACACTTTTAGTCCCTTTGTCTGAAAGACAGAACTATATATAAAAATCAATTCACAATTTCTTTATTTCACTCTAATTCCTGCAATAATAAAAACATCTCTTTGGAGGTCATTATATTGTACATGTAATTGGTTGTATTCTAGTGTTAAATGTCCGCGTGATGACTACAGAGAAACAAGACCAAATGTCTAGACATTGAGCCAATTGCATTCACTCAAATGCGTAAGAGACAGTCTTTTGATCTGTTGTGTTGGTCAAGGTGAAACTATCAGCAAGGTGTGGAAGATGGATTTTATTTTTGCAATTTATTTAGAAAAGAGACCCGAGAGTAATTCTTATAACAGTTGGTTATTTCAGTTTAATTACATGGATCCATGGGAACAATCGCTTTTACAAAACAGAGTATCAGTAGAGAGACCAACAGGGTAGTGTCATAACAATTGTTCTGATCATATATTATTGCTTTCACCTCTTCTTTTCACCCTTAAATAGCCAGGCCAATAAAGTGTTTCGGATGTTCTGTAACTAGAAGTCTTGGCCTCTTGTTTGTGAGCGTGCCTTAGCTGAGCATTTTACATTAGATTGGACTACAGGTATCTGCTGGTTTGTGCTTGGTATGTAAAACTTGATGTCTGTTATGCACTCAGTGTGATGAAATCTAACTTTATTGCTAAACAGTAATAAAGTAAATAAATTAGTAACGTATTAGTGCAATCCATTTCAGTGTAACCTAATACACATTTTGTTCGCTGTCAAACTAGACATCCTGGCTTCCGGTAGTGTTACACAATAAAAAGAATTACAGACTTTGATATTTGCCAGGATCAACAGTTTATTTCATTATTCATAATTGCTTGTAATTCCAGAACATACGTATGTTACAATGCCCGAACCATGCTGTCAAGGGCAGCCATCCTGTGCCAAAGCAAACCAGACATGGTAGACACATGTGGTACAGACAAATTATGGGGTCAGATGTGATCAGGTAGATTGGTAGTCATTTGGAGTTTTGACCAATTATTGTTCGGTCACAAAGACTGAACATTTATCACCACCTCCTACACCTTCTCACACAATCTCACTGTCAACCACAGACATGGTACATAAGCAGACTGAAATGAAATAAGTCAAACAACAGTGAGAAAAAGAAAAAAAAAATTCAATATGATATTTGACCCATATGTGCATTAAATCAAAATCAATGATAGAAAATAGACAGAATTATCTAATTTTACATTTCAACATAGAAAAATTACAAGAGGAAAAAGCCAAACTGAGACAAAAGGTGTGACTAAAAATAAAAAGGAATTCACGAAGCACTGATTGTTTACCATGGTAAGCTATGCCTTGACAACATTTTGCAAAGGTGGGATGGATATGATGTTCAGCTAACAAAACAGACATTGCTGCCAGCACCAACGCTCTTTTGATGCCTGCCCTGTCTTCTTGATACAGCTCTGAGAAAACAACACCCATTAATTTGCCTCTTCCCTCTTATCTTGTCATCCTAATAATAAAATGAATAATAACACTTTAAAAGCAACCATGAAATAACACCGCCCAGTCCATAATAGCATCTGAAAAATACATATTTTATCTCATAATTTTCTTTCTTTCCAGTCTTGTATTCTGGAACATTCTGTGTATGCATAAAGAGTTTAAACAACAGCTATCACCCTGAAAAAGACCAAACAATTGGATATGTATATTAACAAGTAATTACCTATATGAAACTATTTGACTCTTAGCCAAAGAAAAATGCAAACAAAGTTGTTCACATTTTTATATCTGCATATACATACATTTTATATAATTATTGAAACCCTGAGCAAAAACCCCGGGGGATTGTATTTGTTTGGAGTTCTATACAACTTTCACCAAAATATACACCTGGATCTACATGTTATATACACAAAGTGCAAGGAGGCACTTTAAACATGGAGATTTAATTGCTGTTTATCAGATTTTGGCTAGAGTGGTTTGGTGAGCACTGGCTTAAACTAGCGTGCCCTGTTGTGACACTACCCAGAATCCATTGCAGAGTTCTATCCTTGTCGTTGCAGAACATCATTAGTCATGTTCCAGTGAAAGTAACAGTGCACGTTCGTGCACATGACGCCTAACCCCAAATAGTAATCTAATTAGTAATTGCAATATACATTAGCTGCAATTATATTTACTGTGTTGACATAGCGAACACTTGGTTTGAGAGTGCCTAAAATAAAAGTTCACAAAAGGTAGGACCTGCCTTCCTTGGTCAGTGTCACACGGCGCGACACTGGATTTGGACGTGGACAAATTCTCTAGGGATATGGACGGTTTGACTAATTTCCATGGTCCTAGTCGTCACGCCGACTGACTGCAGGGCATGCAGTTGACATCTTCAAGGCAAAAGGTTGTCGTTTAGCATAGAAATAGCAACACGCTGTGCACGTGCAGACAAGCACTCAGCTCACAAGACAATGCACCCTTGCTACTCCACCTCGTCTTCCTGCACACACACACACACACACTCATTCACAGACATACATATATACAGACACACACACACACACACACACAAAAACATATATAATATATTTATTGTTGGTGTGTGTGTGTGTGTGTGTGTGCTTTTCCAGCCAGGGGAGGGAACAAATCAAATCCACTACCCGCCTGCTTCTGCACATGTCTTCCTAACACCGTCCGTATGGGCCATTTGCGTTGTTGGCTGTCTATAAATACCCAGCAGCCAAGTTTGGAGGCATTTAGTGATGTTAAGTCCAGAGGTAAGCTCCAGTGCTTAGGGGCTGATCATGTGTGCCGATGCCAGAGTTAAATCCTCTAAGTCAAAACAGTGAAAGGTGCTGCAGCTCCTTCAGCGCCGTGCATAATTGTGAATCTACTTCCAATTGTTTTTGGACTCTTTTTGCATTGACAGTTTGAAAAAAGTGGTCCTGCTAGAAGCTATTCAGTTTGATGTCTGTCTTGGCGGTTTTTGCATTTATATTTTGTGGGAAGGGGGATGTCATTCACCAAGGCTGTGTAAGTTATTTTATTCTTATGTATCAGAAGGCAGCGGGTTTTGGGAAGCGTCAAAGACACTCTGGAAACCCCAGTTAGTAAAAATGAATCGACCACCACTCCAAAAAGACAAGACATTCAAGTGTTTATGAAAATTAAATAACTTGGTGATTATTATTCAATTGTGACGACTGACAAAATGGTTTTCTAAAGAGAGGGTTTCCAACTTCCACCATAATACAGCTCAACTGAACGTTGTACACAAGTGGCAAAGCCACATCCCATGAGCACACATTCTCAGCGCTTCCTCTGAAGCTAACAAAACCCCTACATATTTCGATTACAAAAAAAAAACCAAAAGGACCAAAGTTTATGTACCTCCAAAGTTTATGTAGCATGACAAACATTCTGTGTCGTGTTTATCAGAGAGCAGGCCGGATGCAGTAAGGCTCAGAACGCAGCACCCAGAATGGGCCCTTCTCACTAAACTGTGCCTCAGAAAGCACCAGCTCAGCATTAGTAATCGGTTTTTGGAGGTCGCGATCTAATTGAGACCTATGTAGGTCTTGTATCATTTGTAACTTCTTGTACGTTAGTTGTACATTGTTTGTTTTTTTTGTGGGATGGGGTATGTTCATTCCATAGTCAGTGCATTTACCATGGTCAGACCACACGACATGAGACCAGCAGAGAGCAAGGATAGAGATTACAAAGCTACCATGAGCTCTGGTGGCTCTGACATTTAGTTACTTTCTGTTTTTTTCAGCAGAAGGGGGAAGCTTCTGGAAACCAGGGGAAGGCGGAGCAGGATCTGTATGCTGTTCTACTCGCGCTTCCACGGTTCCTCCTCAACAAGGGAGAAATCGGCGGTGTTGGTGTGCCCGTTGGGGTGGCCGTTTCCATTGCCCATGGATACCTGCAAGCAGTTACCAGGGGACATCTGACTGTAAGACCAGGGCACTGCCATTAAAGGTGTCAATCATTTTGGAGCAGAGAAACCACTACGGTAATACTTGCAGGCCATCCATTTGCTTGAATTTGTTTGATTGGTTTAATTTTTTGGGGTAGAATCGGTTGAGAATCTCCCCCGCAAATTGGGTCCAAATGGTAAGAAAGGGAAAAAAATTCACAAAGTATACTCTGTGAATGCTGGAGATACATTTGGTAGATTCAAATTCGTTTTTTTTTTTTTCTCACTGACAGGAGAATGTCAAAACATTTATGAGTCAGTTTTGTTTCTCTAATGTGGCCATGTATTTTATGGATTCTCTGCCCAACATAAATACCAGTAAAATAATGGTGAATAAATTGATTGTATAAAGCAACCGGATAGCAGCGTAAATCAGACAAACAGTCGTTGCCCCATGCAAGCAACACAATGGAACTGTGATTCATGAATAATTTATAATTAAAGTGCTCTGGGAAAAAAAGGGCACAGATCTTTTGTCAACTTTTTGCCATACCTACAGTTCCCTAATCAAATAAAGAATTTAACAGGTCCATGATTAGTCTGCCACTAGATGAAATGTAATGAAATAGCAGTCTTCATGCATACCACTAGCTGTGGTTTAAATGTGCCTTCAAACTATGGAGGATTGTGTAAGCTGGGCTACCACAAATACATGCCCATATTTAGAAAGACACACTGCTCATGTCACATAATGATAAAAGACAAAGTAAGAAAAGCAAAGAGAGATTTTGTTACAAATATATTCCAAGTGTTAAAAAGATATACAGGCATCACAAAACTGCTTTTTCATACAAATAAAAAAATGTGTATAAAAAATATTTTTCATCCCGTATAATATATTTGTGTACCTACCAAGAGAAAAGTCAACAAGATGGCTGTGATTACGATGGGAGTCTACATGCACGTCTCTATATCCTTAAAGATGAAGTGTACCTTGCAGTCATCTATCATGACTGTGCTGTGACGGGCTTCGTAAACACTCTGGTTGGCGTTGTTCTCGTAGTAGGACTGGGATTTAGTCATTTCGAAGGCGTCGATTTTTTGCGACGCCAAGCGCATTATGCTCAAATCGAATGCGTCGAGCTCATCTTTGGATAGATGGTACACGATACCGGCCCCATAGGAATCCCCAACCACATTGACAGAGGTTCGGAACCTGTCCCTGTATAAGCGTGGAGAAAGAGACACACAGAGACAAACACAAAAATATATTTATATTTTTAGGACAGTCTTTCGCCTTGAGGTAAAAAAACAGATTTTATGTGTGTTTGTGATCCAGGTGTGTGTATACATGTGTACACATAGGTTAGGTTGAGGCGTTATGGATAGACATTGAAGTTGCTAAGGTTAAGATTAGGGTTGGGTTAAATGGATACTTCGGGATTTTGTGATTTGTGGAAATGCCCTTACCTAGAGTCAGATGAATGGATAGATACCATTAGTATGTTGCTGTGTCCAGTTTGAAGAAAGTTGCTGGCATCTCGTTAGCTTAGCGCAATTGCCAGATGTCAGTGAATAAATACTAGCCAGCCCTTGTCCAAAGCTGGGAAATTCTGCTTTTATTTCTCAAAATATAAAGCCCCTCAATCCATAGCACTACAAGTCCCTTACTGCTGCACCACCAGCCCAGATCAGACCTGACTCTCTCCACTGCAGAACTGACTCCACCTCAGGACTGACTCCACCTCAGAACTGACTCCACCTCAGAACTGACTCTCTCCACTGCTGAACTGACTCCACCTCAGAACTGACTCTCTCCACCTCAGAACTGACTCCACCTCAGAACTGACTCTCTCCACCTCAGGACTGACACCACCTCAGAACTGACTCTCTCCAGCTCAGAACTGACTCCCTCCACCTCAGACTTGACTCTCCACCACTGACGTATTCCACGGTTTCCAAATGCTACAATGATTTCCCAAAGATTTCCTAGCAGTAATAAATTCTTTCCCAGTAGTTATGTTTACACACCCACACCCAGTGTTATGTGAAAAGAGCACAAACATCCAACATAATCCAAAGGCTGTAAATGAGGAGGCTGATTGAATCTATTTGTTTTGATTCTCAGTGAGCATTATTCATCTTGCAGTTTACCATGTATGGTTTTGTAATACTAACCAGTCAGTTTTG
The DNA here is from genome assembly GCF_011004845.1 of Esox lucius. Lineage (NCBI taxonomy): Eukaryota > Metazoa > Chordata > Actinopteri > Esociformes > Esocidae > Esox > Esox lucius. Next base: position 33,393,518 of record NC_047570.1, on the reverse strand, counting down.
GTGTAGTTAGGTGTCCCTGCTTTTGAGAAGAGCTGGCTATTACCTAATCATTGACATCTGGCAATTGTGCTAAGTTAGTGATATGCTACCCTTAACTTTCTTCAAACTACATGTGGAGACATAAAAATGGTCTTTGTCAGTTCCTGTGTGTGAATGGGAAAATATCCTGAAGTATCTCTTTAAAATTAGGGTTAGAGTAAGGGTAGGCGTTAGGATCAAGGTTGGATATAAGGTTTCGCAATAAGCAAATGTGTATGTGTGTGTATATGGATGATACAAAAAATGGATTGACAACTCACAGCAGCCAATCAACCGCCACTAACAGACTGATGTCTTGTGTGGGTAGACCAACCGCGGTCAGGATCAATAGCATGGTCACCAACCCGGCACTGGGGATGCTGGCCGCTCCCACGCTTGCCAAGGTTGCTGTCAAGCTACAGGTGGGACGAAATAGCTCAGTAAATTATATTCAAAACCTCTCAAATCAACTCCTTACTGTAGCTACTGTAGTTTTCTGCGAGTGGAATCCAAAGTGTCTACCTGACAGTGACGATCTGGCTGTAGTCAAGGTTGATGTTGTTCATCTGGGCGATAAAAATGGCCGCCACGGCCTCGTAAAGTGCGGTGCCATCCATGTTGATAGTGGCGCCCACGGGGAGCACGAACCGTGTCACTCGCTTGTCGATGCCCAAGTTCTCTTCCAGACAGCGGAATGTGACAGGCAGGGTGCCAGCACTAACAGAGACGGGAACAATGTTCGTGACATGGCCAGACTCGGAACTTCATTAAACACCACATTTACATAATATGTTTTTTATTAGGGATAATGTTCCCTTGAATAGTGACTTTTAAAGTGTCTGACGTTAAGCAGTTTGTCTATGAGAATTAACACTCCTGATAGTGTGTGAAGAAATCCAACAACACTTTCAACACTCTTTGGCATGAATCACATAGTATCTTGTGTACAATCTGTAATGTATAATGTATCTGTAGATTGAAGATAAAAACAACTGGTGCCATGCTGTTTTGTCTGTCTGGTTGAAAACATGCAGAGCCAGAGCCCCAATACAAATCAGTGTAGGGAGGCCAGAGGAAAGTGCAAGCAGACAAAGAAAAGCTGGGTAAAGAATGTGTTCTGGCGAAAACAATTATATGTTTTTCTAGTGAAAGTGAGTGTAACACAAGGAAACATTTGTTTTTTGTTTTGTACCTGGATGCTGTCCCAATAGCAGTGACCCAGGCCTGGAAGATACCCATGAAGAAGACATACGGGTTCTTCCTCACGATGACTAGGTATATTAGCGGGAGAAATATTGCACCATGGATAATGAGGCCCACAATTACCGTCACCATGTACATTCCTAGTTGCCTGGCAACCATTTCCAGATCATCGATTGAGATGATCTTCCCACAGATGAGACAGGCGATACCAAAAGGGGAGTACCTGGAAGAGACCTTAATGAGATTAGTTTGGAAGTTTGGTAAAAATAAACAACAGGGAAAAGCCTATTTTGGAAACAATAAGATGGAGGAATATTTACTATAATAAATAGAACTTTTCTCATTTGGACAAAGTGGTTGCCATGGATTACCATAAAACATATTTTTTAGTGTGTGTTCAAGAGGTGAATAACTCAAGGGAGAATATTTACCACATAATCATGCCAACTATCCTCATGACAATCTCATTGAGAACGTTAAAAAACTCCAGCATGAGTTTGGCCTTTTCACCCATCTTTCCCATGATTATCCCGAAAGCCACAAAGAAGCCGATCAAACCTACAAATTCAAATGAGGCACAAGGTGGACAATATGTTATTTAGATTGGTAAGACAATAAGCTGGTACTGAAAACCACATGGTCATAACTCCTCTGTAGTCCATTCAACTCTTTACAATGCTTAGGACTTTCTCAGTTAACACAGTCTTTAAATCGTCTGTATGCCCTTAAACAATTCAATTCCTTTGACACCAAACGAAAACTGTCACATTTGCCTACAGTAGTTTAAAAAAGAATACCCTCATTTAAATCTCGGTTTCTTTGGAGACATAACGCAAAATTATTCACATCATGATGATGTCTGTATTTAAGCAATGAGCTGAACTTTAGCTGTTTTTCTTTTCTTGGGAATCAGAAATTTCATAATCAGTCTACATAACAAGTGCTGGTAGCTTGATTTGAGCATGGTTTAAAATGACCCTACTAACCTAATACGTTCATGCCACTTTTATACTGGAGGCCCTTTTTGATGGTGAACTGCGGTGGTGCCCTTGTTCTGTTGGTTGGCACAGGCACTTTGGTGACGGTAGTCTGGATCTGCTGGAAGCAGGCCTGGACCAGGTTTTCCGGGAAGAGGTTCCGAATGAGGTCGAAGAAGGCATCCAGACTGGAGACATCGTCATTTTTCTTGCCTGGCCCAAGGTTAGACTTGAGTTTCGGGTTCCCCGGGTGGATGAGCAGCACCAGAAAGACGCCGAGGACCGCGGCGATGATGGTTGTGGACATGTAATAGACCATTGCCCTGGTTCCCAGGCGGCCGCTGGATTTGGCGTCCAACCCCGCCAGTCCTGTAGTGGGAGGGAGGTGAGAGAGGGGGGGTTTGACCGCTGGTCAGGCAAAGCTTCAGAAAACGCTGCAGTGATGTCCACATCATCTGGCGGCACGTGTTGTGACAGGCCTGTGGTATAACACCAGTGACAGGCCGGTGGTATAACACCAGTGACAGGCCTGTGGTATAACACCAGTGACCGGCCGGTGGTATGACACCAGTGACAGGCCTGTGGTATAACACCAGTGACAGGCCGGTGGTATGACACCAGTGACAGGCCTGTGGTATAACACCAGTGACAGGCCTGTGGTATAACACCAGTGACAAGCCGGGTGGTATAACACCAGTAACAGGGTTATGGTATATAACCAGTGACAGGCCTGTGGTATAACACCAGTGGCAGGCCGGGTGGTATAACACAAGTGAGAGGGTTGTGGTATGAAATCAGTAATGGGGTTGTGCATGTATACCTGTGATCAGACTGGAAATTATGAGAGGCAAGATGAGCATCTTCAGCATCCTCATCAGAATGTCTCCTGGGAAAGCGATGATCATGACCACATCGGGCGATAGTGGTGACATTGGGCGCAGTAGGACCCCAGTAACTGAGCCGGCGATCACACCTGAACAACGAAAGCACCGCCATTGCATCAACTAGACTTCACATTTCTGATGTATTAATCAAAGCTTGCTCTTGGGGTGCCCTCTCCTCTATTTAAAATGCTTCAGTTATTTCACATAGTGGTTGTATTTCTCAATCTGAGAACAAATGGAGAACTTCAGCTGTAATCTTCAATTTAAAAGGAGTGTTTTTAATCATTCAAATGCCAGTCCTTGAGCATAACAAGCTTCATCTCTTGATATCCTTTCTACGACTTACATACATTTAAAAAAAAGCATTGACACCCTTGATATAGATGAGCAAAAGGTCTGTATCAAAGACACAATAATTAGCTACATTTTATGCTAAAAAAATATAGAAAAACGTAATAATTGTACCCTTATACAACTGTGCAGCGAAAGAATAGGAGCAGAAATGATGGGCACACAGTAGTAATAGGATATAATAATAGGATTCTGCTGATTTTTAATCAAACCAATTTATGCATATGTAACTGGTTGTGCTCGGACTTGAGCACTGGTCCTCAGTGTGGGAGTCAGGCACTCTAACAAGGAGGCTAAAACCCATGGTCTCTAGTGTCTGTCGCCAGAGCGCCTCTTAAGGTGTCGGGGATTGGGGTTTTCACTCATTGCACAGCACTTGCTGGCCTTCGTTACACTCACCCCCCCTAAACCTTACTCCCACATCCGGGTCACGGCACCAGTGTAACAGGTCCTACTCGGACTCGAACCCGGGTCCTCAGGATTGGAATCGGGTGCTCTAGAAAGGAGTCTGAAACCCATAGGCTCTAGGCATGGGGGAATTATGCTTTCACTCACTGCACAGCACTGTACTCGCTGGCCTCCAATTACAAAATATGAAGAAAAACACACATTTATACAAATCCAGCGGGCACCACAAATAGCGGCTCATCCCATTGGGCATTTGCCTGTTAAGCTAGGTGTCCAGTCGGCACCGAGGCTCACTTACCAAGGATGGTGAGGAAGAGAACGAGGTTATTCCTTAACTTGCTACATATTCCCCAGCACATCGGCTGAGGAGTTTCCAGAGTCGGCTCCAAATGGCTTTCGTGCATTCTGACCTCCACGTGCTTTTGCATTGCGTTGGCCCTGGAGGGGGACCAAGGTGAAGACAGAGAGATGGGATGTCTGTTAATTTCCCCGTTTTCAATAACGTCTGGTCAACTGAAGGGTCTAGTAAAAATGCTTTCACAATTCTGTTATGCAGTGTTGAGAGGTCACTGGGCGACTGGGTGCAGATAGGATCACACCCGGGGACTGGGAGAGAAAAAAGGGATGGTTTATATGTGGTGTGTGCACTAGTAGTGTGCATGTGTAGTGTGTATATGTGTGCTGTGTAAATGCATACTGTGTATTTTGTAACTGGCTGCGATCCCTGCCAGATCAAATGATTAATGATGCGCGAAGTGAATTCAAAACCTCACTGTATATTAAATACCTCGATGCTTTCTACTAGATATCTTGGCCCACCATCACTTGTAAATAGGTACATTGTGTGCACTCGTGTACTGTCTGCGGTCGGCAGCTGACTTTGTCTTAACCTCCTTGATCTCTGATCTAAGCTGCTCTGAGGACACAGTGATTCTCCATTGGCAGGAGCTCTTTGATAATCTTGTCCTGCTGACATGGAAGTCTTCGCACGCGGGCCAGTCCTCCTGTCCCTCCTCCGACCTAGTCGACCAATCACGTCAGCGCCGCCACATGTCTGTTAGCCCTGTTGTTGTGTGTTTTAAAAGCTCTTCGACTTAAAGGTTCCGCCCCTGCCCGCTTCTGGCGTCCTTTAAGTTCTCTGGGGAGTATAACCTGTGTGTGCTGTCAAGCAACTACCCCCCACCCGCTGTCACAGGGTCATCAGTCTAAGCCGTCTTCGATATGAAGACCATCTTGGCGCACCCCCCGTGTTTCATGGAGTTCTGCACTGTCCTCAAAAATCGCTTTAAATGGGCACAGGAGAAAAAACTCCCTATATCTAAAATGGAATTTGGAGTCGGAGTCAGCGTTTGCATTGCACAGTGTTTACCTACCTAAAACTGAAGATGTGACGACAGGGCAGTTAATAGGTTGTGACTGCAATGCCCATCCGAGGCTGTCTGAAATAGTGGCCCCTCGAGGACTTAAGCCAGTTAAGTCTGATGAAATTAGACTGTCAAGCACACCAGAAGTTTAGTTACATAACCTCACAGGGGCTACCTAGCAAGGTGGGTCAAGCCCTGATTACCGATCGGTGGGCAGAGGATTATTGTTTGATTCACAGCTCTTCACCCATCCTCAGAGCATATCGGCTTCACGATGCATCGGTTCAAAAAAACACACTGCTTATGCTCACGAGCTGAACATTATACAGACAACTAGAGACAGGCTGTGGTGACGGTGAAGCACGCAAATCAGAATCCAAGGCATATAACCAACACAATTACATTTTAATTGATTTAATTATGCACTAATGCCATTATGTACCTCAGAACATAGGCTACATCTCTTTGAGCTGCCTGGACGATGCACAGGAAGTCAAAGGGCAGAGTGTTCCAGCCTTATGTCGACAATGGGATGACCTCTGATTCCCAAACGTCAAGCAAAAATTAATGATGAGAGATTGTGCGTTTGTCACCATACCTGAGTGCACTGATGCTTGAGTTGCAAAACAAACCCACCCTAACACTGTAGCACATTACTGTAGCACAACACTCCAATAAAGATATTTAAACCAACAATGTGCACAATATACCTGTCTGTATCTAGAGTTTGGGTCTCAGATAAGGGATCAACTGAAAGAACTCCTGAATATTGTTATGCAATAAGAATTATATATGCAGTAAACATTTATTGTTAAAAGTTCTAATAGGGAGTACACGTTCTTGGGGATTTTGAAGAAAAGAATGAACCTTAACCTCAAATCGTGCTTACCTGTTTTTGCTGTCTGTAATTTGGAATGGAAAATGACGTTGCAAAGAATTACCACTTAGTCAGTCATGAGCTGCAATAATGTAGCTAAAGAAAGTACAGGAAATTCACGGCCTATCCATCTTGGAGATTCAGTGAAGATCCACAAATGTAAGAAGGTGCCCTGTCCCTCAAACAAAGGGCATTTGGATCTGGAGGCTAGTCAGGAGATGTTCGCAACAAGGAGCCCAACCACACCTTCTCAGCATCCAAAGCACAACAAATCCCCAGCAATGCTCGTGTAGGACAAAGGGTATCCACAGTCACTGAAGCCGACTCATCCAAGCATGTGTGTGGACCTGAACTAATCAACATGAAGGCTGGTATCTGGGCTCCCAGAGTTAGAAGGGCGGAGTCAGCGAGCTCAACTTAATTGTAAGATGCAAGTGAAATCCTTGGTGCCAACCTCCTTTTTGTTCTCTCTCTCGCTCTCTCTCTCCCTGTCTAATCCATCCTAAAATAATACCCAGAGATGCTTCAGATGTGAGGCAGAATAAACACCCACGGGATCCTCAAACAAAGCAGGCCTGCAGGTCGGATATTCAAGAGTGGGAATATTTGTCCGGTTACATTTGACTGACGTCTGTGTTGTTTGGCCAACGTAGATGTATACAAAGAGGAGAGGGAACTTTCTGATGTAATGAATCAGACAACATGATTTGTTTACTCTCCAGAAGTCTTTGCTATTCCTCACCCTTAATTTGCTGTTTGAATTGCTTCTGTGTAAGAATTGTACTATATAAATAAACTTGCTTGTATTGAGCAAACATGTATAGCTGCTTTGAAATGGATATACCTTGATGAATTTTACCATTTCACATGGCGTTTTAGGACCTACATGAAAATGATCGAAAATGATAAGAAGTGAAACTGACCTTCAACTGCTATTGTGCATTGTAAAACAATGCATTTTTTTAAAACTACAGCTCCAAAAAGTGTTTCCAGGAATTTGTTGCAGTGCATTTCATTTAACTGAAAGAGAGCAAAACATTTAGGCCCACTTCTGACCACATTATTCTGGTGTGATTTGGCTTCCATAGGTGGGTTTACCAATGTTCACATCAACTACACCTACAGCGGCTTATGTTTTGTGTGAGTTATAAGGAAATGACTAACATCCTGCCACTTCAGATCCTGATCACTGTACTGTGTTTCTACTTGTTTTGCCTCAGCCGCCAGGTTATCAAAAACAAATGGAGCAACTTAGGACAAGATAATAACATACATGTCGTCTCTCAAGAGTGACCGGCGACATTAGAAGTTACCTGACGCTCTCAGAGAAAAGGTTCTAAAACAAGAAAGATGAAAACCATTGTCCCTTATAGGCACCCTTCAGTAAACTGATAATGCCCTGTTTGACGGCAAAGGTTATGAGTTCAGTTCCTGGTGGGGTGTATTAAAATAAGACTGTGTCTCCAAGTGCTCTTACAGTATATAGTATCTACATCAGGGCTTCTCTGTTCCTTCAGAGCTGCTGTACTGTAAGTTCTCTGTGCAAAGCTGGTTCTGCTTAGCTGAATTTGAAGCTAAATCAGCGTACTCACAACTGGGCTTGGAGAGAAAACCTACAGGATAGTAGATCTCCGTCTCTGCAGATCTACCGCTCAGCGGTATCTTCAGGAGATTAATGGTATGCCTTATTTGAATAAATGTTTTAATTCAGACTCTTTAAAGCAGAGTGGTACTCATGTTTTACAGGCACAGGTGACCGATTATTTTAGGTCTGATCTGAATTAACAGTTTTGTCAAGTGGTGGAAATTGGAACTTATGGGTCCAGTAAACCACTTCAGTCTGTTCTCTCATGCTCATAGAGAGTTGTAAATCCCCAAACATGGCCAGTGTTCACATTTTGAACCACATAGTTGAGCCACATTCAAAAATATCCTACACAGGATTACAGTGCGCCCTCTGGGTTTCTCCCCCAGTTCCAGACTTCCCCAAGACCTTCAGGGTTTTCTCCCCCAGTTCCAGACTTTCCCAAGACCTTCAGGGTTTTCTCCCCCAGTTCCAGACTTTCCCAAGACCTTCAGGGTTTCTCCCCCCAGTTCCAGACTTTCCCAAGACCTTCAGGGTTTCTCCCCCCCAGTTCCAGACTTCCCCAAGACCTTCAGGGTTTCTACCCATAACTGACTTCCCCAAGACCTTCAGGGTTTCTCCCCAGTTCCAGACTTCCCCAAGACCTTCAGGGTTTCTACCCAGTTCCAGACTTCCCCAAGACCTTCAGGGTTTCTCCCCAGTTCCAGACTTCCCCAAGACCTTCAGGGTTTCTCCCCAGTTCCAGACTTCCCCAAGACCTTTAGGGTCTCCCCCCACACCTGACTTCACCTACAACCTCAAGGTGTCCCCCCGTCTCTGACTTCACCTACATCCCCAGGGTGTATCCCCAGTTTCTGACTTCATCTACACCCTCAAGGTGTCCCCCCGTCTCTGACTTCAGCTACACCCTTAGGTACGCATTCCTCATGTTACTCCACCTGACCACACACCATGGTTAGAGGGCATCAAGTCTAAAATTATCTAATCTGTGCTGAGCTGTCCTAATCTTACACACGCACACACACACACACACACAGGTAAAGACAACAAAGAAACATAAACACTCATGGAGCAACGCAAAGGTTTAGTATATGGATTTATCTAATACGTTTTGTCCTAGTCTTGAAATTGGAACAAACAAATTACAATCCAAGACTGAAAGTTTTTCATGATTCACCTGAGTGTTGAAATTTGAATGATAGCGTGCAAATGGAAATACAACTCCCAATATGCATTTGTATGTCTTTTCATTGTTGTACGTTGAGCCTCTCCTACTTGCCCATACTGTCATGGACACCGAAGTTGCTAAATTTGTTCAAGCAGAGACCACTTCTTCGCCATCCCTTAGCATGAATTATATTGAACAAATTGGGTCGAGCCAGAGACAGGACATACAAAAAGTAGAAAATGCCCCTTTGTATTTGTACTCCAGTTGGTTAGATAATTCAACTCTTGATTACAACTGCAATGGAACAAGTGTGTCCGAATGAAAAATGTAGAGAACAACTGACTAAACAGTTGAATTCTGAAGCTAGTTGAAGCTAGCTTAAAAAATGGGGCTACATACGAAAGAGAATAAAAGAGTAGGTTAGGAGTTGCTGCTTGCTCGTCCAAGAACACCTTGATAGGTATTTTTTCATAATACTTAATAACAATTATTTTTGGTTTGGTGCATGTTTCTGAAACTTTTAACATTTAAAATAAATAACGTAATCCCTACCGTATCCATAATGATAAAGACCAATCCCAAATTTCTGAGTTTTCCATCAATGTCCTTGCCAAAGCAGAGGACATTCATGTCCTCTGTTATTTTCCTCTGTTATTGTTAACTCTTGCTCAAGGAGGAATGCTCATATCTGAGCATTAACAACCATGTGCACCACCATCACCACTGAAATGATGCTCCCGCTGGTTATCATTGGAGCTACTCTGAGCAAGCTGCAAAGCTAACAAGGTAAACGTCTGCTAATGAAAGTTTATCCATTGGTCAAGGTTGTTCACTGGCAATGGGAAGTATTTCAGATCAGAGTAAAAGGAATACAGCTTACTACCCTGTGACAGAGTGTCCAAAGACTCTACAGGAGCCACTATGATCTTATAGACTGGAACAAAATACTTTACAGCATCTGCTATTTTTATTGTTCCACTAGTTGCTATTTGGGTGATTCTAAATTACGTCTATAGGACCTTAAACCCTGACCCTACCACTGAACGTACACTAACCTTAATCATACCCTAACCTTACACTGACCTTACCATTGACCTTGCGCTAACCGTGACCCTAACCTATAACTTAAACAACACTAACTATTACACTGACACTACGATTGACCTCACACTTACATCAATTGGTGACTTACCTAACCCTAACCTTTCATAGCCCTACATTACCATGGCCCTACCATTGACCTTACACTAACCTTAATCATACCCTTGCCTAACTCTGACCCTAACCTTACATAACCATAACCTTACCCTACCTGTAACCTTATCCAAACCATTTCCCTAACCATACCCAGACCTAACCCTGACCCCAACCTAACCTTTATCTTATCCTTTCCCTAACAAAGCTTACCAAAACCTAACACTAACCTTAACCTTACTTCAACCCTAACCTTATCTAAACCTATCCCTTAGATTAACCTAATCTGAACCTTATCATAACCTTACCTAACAGTTTTCAATGTCAACTTTAAAGAGGTCAAGTCAGAGTAGGGTTGTCCCAAGCATCTCATTTAGTAAAAACACTAAACTATGATGTAGTACATTAGGTGTAGTAATTACAATCATAAATATCATAAATAAACTTCACTCTGGTTTTAAGTCTAGCTTTAAGTGTGTTAATCAGAATTTGCAAAAGTTGAAAAAAAATTCTCAACAATAAAAATTCTTCAAGAGCCAAACACCAGATTTTTTGCTACCCACTGGTAGTAGTAGGTAATATATTAATGGTATTCTCAATTTCGATAACATTAGGCACATAATCCAATACAACTCACCTGTGGAAATGTCAATCGTGTTGCTTCAAGTTGTCTCGCTAATGGAAAGAAAGTGTCCTTTGACAATAAATCTTCTCAGACAAATGAAATCCTCTCAAATCTGTGTTCAATGATGCAAGTGATTAGATTCATTCATGGGCAGGAATCAGGTCCTTCCCCACATCTCCAACTGTTGCTCTGGTGCGTGAAAACCTTGAATGTCCCTCTCTCCAGCTCAGACTCATGCACACACACACACACACACACACACACACATTCAGGTGTGATTATGCAGTATGCACTATGAGTGATAGGTATGAGGTGAGGTTGTACTCCAAGCAACGGATGATCAGGCTTTCACTTTTCCTATTTACAGTATCATGACATTCTCCCCAGTCTCCCCAAGTGCTGCGTCCAGATATCAACAAACAACACCACCAACCCAGACATAAAACCACGTCATTGGGATTTTTATTTATTTATTTTGTATTATGTGAATCACTGATAATGCACATGTTAAACCTATCGTCTCAACCACACGTTTTCTTTCTATCCACAGTAGGTATGGCGGCGTCTCCACAAGCTGCTGGGTAACATACACGGGAAGAATCTCAATTTAATTCGTTCCCGGCATCGCCCCTCGCTTCCATCTGAACACCAATTGGATGAGACAGAGGTTGGACCCTTCAAACATCCTCCGTTGGGGTTTCGAGAAGGAGGCGAGGAGAGAGGGGTCATGAAAAGCCAATGGATTACAATTGCAACGGTTTAACGCAGTATTGTTCGGGCGCGCTGTCCCGAGAAGCCGGGGGCGAGCAGAGGTGTCTGGCTCTGAGGCAACCGGGGATCAGGACGGCAAATCCTCTAAGCGTTTCTGAATGACCGACAGCATGTGTTTGACACCCTGCACGGCGGCTCACGCAGGCCCACACACGGAACCGCGGACGATCAGGGCCACACCCATTCTTCTTCAGGGGCTACTGCCTACAAGGGGCTCCATGTGTGACACATATGGCGGTGCATGCGTGGAAACATACTATACATACATGAGATTGAAGAGCAAAATGTATCGTTCTGTTACTGAAATGGTTAAACCGTACAAAAAGCTGATACTTGAGCCCAGATGAGTCCAGGACGTGGTTATGGCATGGGCGTAATTATTATTCTGGCCCTGTGTCTAATGAAATACGACGTGTTTGAATTAAGTAATAAAATCAGAGTGAAATATTATTTAAGTTTACCTAACAAATGACAAAAGAAATGTAGAGGTCACAACTTTTCCCGTGGACGGGTGGTAGATAAAAACTAATTTACAATAGTGCTTGGTTATTATTCTACAAATATTCTGCAAGACACCCAGCAACCAAGGGATGACAAATGTCTTCCTCACATCTCGTCTTAGGTAGACTGAAATCGGCTCAGCTGAATACGCTGCCAAGCACTTAGCCTTGTTATCTATTTTTGGTAACCTGCATGGCAAGTGAGTTGCGAGTTGATGAAACTGATTGTCAATGACGGTGGCTGACAAGTGGGGGAAACGCGAGTCCACGTCTCCAGAGATCTACCGGATGTTCTCCTGGATCCAGTCCCTGAAGTTGTCCACCCGCGTGTGAACCGTGTGATGCCCTGGCCCGCAGTTCCACTTCTCACGGCCGAAACTCGCTAAACCCAGAAGCTCCCAGACAACTCCATTGTCCCTCTGTCCCCCCGCGGAACCCGGCAAAGGTTTAGTGGCGGGAGACTGGGCGACTGCGATGTCTGCACAATGCCTGACAGGATTGAGAGGGTGGCGCAATGCACAGAGCATATTATCAGTAAGGGTGACGTGGACCCCGCTCTGAGCAAACTGCCTCTCACACTGCATCACGTCCCCAACATCGAGCATCCTGGTCCAGGATCTCACAGGATCTGTGCCCGGTTTGGATCTGGGTGGTGGGTCTGGTGCAAGGAGCCAGCCAGTGGTGTAACCTTGCAGAGTGGTCAGCTCGCCGCCTTGCATTCTGGGCAGACACACGGGCAGCACCCATTCGCTGATCTTGGCCTTGTCCTGCAACCTCACAACAGCCAGGTCTGAATCCAGTGTCACAGGATCAAAGTCTGGATGGGCCAGGACAGAGGAAACCTGTCGGATCAGAAGAAACACGAGACAGGTTGATCCAAAATGGACGCCATGTAGAAAGTTGGAGCAGCAGCCTGCTTGGCTCGGTCTACACACCTAAGTTCCCCAGCATGCATCTTGGCAGGGCCTTAGCAGAGCTTATTGACTTGCCATGTGCAGGGAGATTTGGCTGTTGGCTACAACAGTCTTACAATCTGTTCTCTGGAGGTGACAAGAAGTAAGTGTTCAGAATGCAGGGATGTGTAATTGTTTAGGACAATCTCCTAACCTTAGTTAATATGCACGTATGCACTGTATGCATGTATGTATGTATGTATGTACATATGTCAGTATGCATGCTCATCTCATGTTGAAAACACAGGGAGATTGTCAAACACCGACATACAAACACATAAACATACATTCAGAACATACATTAAACATAAAATGACAGGTCACCTTATAATTGAAACAATCTGAACTGTATTAAAAGCTCATATTAAAGGCCAGATCAATCAAGAAGCCACGAAGTAGCGACAGAGTTTTCAAAACATTTCTAACCCTGCATTTATTGACACACGATGCTAGTGAGATGCCAGAGCATAATGAATACCAATGTGTTGGATTGGGATTTGAATAAAAATATGAAGACGCCTAGTGAAAGAAGATTTACTGTATATAACCAGGCTGACCAACATGTGTGAGTCTCCGCTTCCTGTTGTTACAGAAATATTACATATTATCTTAGAAATCATGATTCTGATGACATAGGGACAATTTATAGTTGCGCATTTTATAGGCATTTTATAGTTTCACCGTGAAAATGTCAGAGAAACAACAGAAAGGTTTGGACATCGGATATGGAATGCATTCATTCAATCAAATCGGTTTTAAAACATTTCGTCTTTTCGCAACAAAGACAAGTTTCTATTGGACAAATGCAGGTAGGTCCCCGATAAGATCGAATTGCACCCATTTGGTTTCATGAACGGTTTCTGTTGCAAGGAGATATGTATCAACCCCTGGGCTACTCCGTTAAAACTAAGGTATTGTCTATCACCATGGAAGGTTCCAGTGGGCTTCACAATGTTAAAGCACTGACTATTTTCGAGATATTTTATGCCCACACCTCTAACCAGAGGTGAGAGAAGTACAAAGTAAAAGAAATTGGCTGCGTTCCTGAATTTGGACCACAGGGTCAAAATCATTCCTTAAAGTGCAGATCACAAGTGTAAAAACTACAAAGTAAAATGACTTTGCTCACAAGTGTCAAACGAATGGTTTTGACCCCCTGCAGTCCCGGTTCTGGAACACGGCCAAGCACGTTCCCTTCGTGCCCCTCACACACTCTGCTCCTACCCCCCCACCACCCCCCCACCCCCGGCATTACTCATACCCGCAGACGCTGCAGTGCCTTTACTTGGCCCGAGTTGGCCGCTCCCGTCACCACTCTGATGTCGGCCGGATCCAGGCGTCGCGGCTCGCCACCTTCTGACGCCAGCAGGCAGTGTGCTGCCACCACCACGTGGAGCTGGGTGACAAGAGCTCCGCTGCACATCAGCTGCCAGGGAGCAGGGGCCTCAGATGGTGCCCCCTGTAGGCCGGGGCCGGGACGGCGGGTGCTGGTGGAGCGCAGGTAGACAGCTGTGTGCCAGGGCCAGAAGATGTCAGTGATGTTCCCCGGGCTGAAGGCTGCTGGGAGTCGACCACACACTGTAACCAAAAGAAAGGATGAGGGGATTTTTTTTCTCTCTCCATCGTCTTCAGCCCGAACTCAGTCCACACGAAACCTTAAATGTGACTTACTAGAAAATATAAAAAACGGAATGAATTCATTCAACAAGATTCTGTATTCACATTTTGTTTGTCTGATGAGACTTTTTCAGTGAGATGGTGTTGGCATCTTTCAGCACATCGTTACGCAGACTGTCCAGGTCACAATAGCGTTTTATTCAGCGCGCGCCGTCGCTTTGATTTCCAAACATATCAGGATCATGCAGTCACAGGGACGGCGACAGCATGACACCACGACGGGCTGAACGCATGACCAAACATGCCACACCAACGTGACTGCAGCACCTTGTTCTCCCCCAGCGGCAGTACGCCACACCGCACCATTACCCCCATCGCCATGAACGTACGCCTCCTTGAGCCTCCAATCTCTTCATTTACAACCCATGACTTCCTTATTTGTTATCAGCGCCCTCGAATACAACACGTTGCCTCCTCTGCTGTACAATGCTTTACTAAGTCAACAGAAACCACTCCAGTAGAACACAGCGCTCAGCTTCCCGCGCAACATACCCAGATGCCTGTGTTCAAAATGATACGCAATCAGTTAATCACTCACAGTCTAAACAAATCTGTTTCCTAAAAAGATCCGTTTGACCACGTTTGAGTAAATCCTCCTTGACTTTGCAGTCCGTGATGCCCTCACCTGGTGAGCAGGAGACATGACGCCCACTCCACTTGCCCGTCTTTAGACAGGTGCGCCGTGGGCTGCCATAGTGCTGGTAAAGGGGCGAGATACACTCATACTCAATGGTGGTGGAAAGGTGGTGGAAACCGTGGGGCAATTCGCCCGTGGCGGGGTTTCCTCTGCTGGGCGGAGGCCCTGAGGGTGATGGTTCCAGGCCAGGCTTGATGGGGTTGTCGACCTTGGGCCTGAAGGAAGAACAAGTCTGTACACAAGCGGAAAACCCTTGACCACTTAACAAAGGACACACTTGGAATATGTGTAGAATACATTGGTATTGGACTAGGTTTTGCCTAAAGATGCACACTTAAAAATAAGAAGAAATTAACCAAATGTGCCCGGCAAGGTACAGACTAACATGAAACGGTTGAAATTTGACCGCTGGTAGTAGAGGTTGTTGTCAGGGCGGTTCCTACCTGGCTGGGGCTTTCACAACCTTTTGTCTCACCAGCTCAGATACCTTAGGCTCTCGACAGGCTGTGGAGACGCACAGAAGAGCCAATACCACATTGTTATCCAGAAACCTGAAGAAGGGCACTTTAGGCAATGTAAAGCCTGATGTTACGCGCAGGCCTTGTGTTGCGACGGGTTTACCTCTCACGCAAAGCGGGCGTGGGCCACTCCATGAGCCGTTCAGGAGACACGTGCTCCTGGAGCCTCCCCTCAGGACATAGGAGGTGTCACAGAAGTACTCCACAGTGTCCGGACCTCCACCAGAACCCACGGCTAGACGGACGTAGCCGTGGTGAAGCCTGGGTGGGGGTGGGCACGCCCTGCTGACCGGGTCTGACCCAGCACCCCTCTGACCGGTTCCGACAGGTCCTAGGGACGGGAAAGGGCAGGTGAGGTGAAGTCTTGGGCGCTCAATGGTCGGTCTGCCGTGCCTTTACACCTTCCCCCTTTTTCTCACTTTGCATTTTATTGACACTCGTCTGGGGCGTCAGATGTGATCGACCTTTTCCACCAGCCATCCCGTCTGCTCCCGTCTCTGTCTGGGATCAATAAAGTGGATGCATTCAACTCTACCTCGGCCTGCCGTTCCACAGGCTGGCGCGGTGCCACTCCAGGTGGCGTTGGGGAGGCAGGTCCTCTGCAGGGAGCCAATTAGTGAGTAGGGGGGGTGGCACAGGTACTGGACGGCCAGGAGCTCCCCCTCCGTCCCATATTTCGGGAGGAGGTTCCCGTTCATGGGCCTCGCCGGCAACACACACTTCTGAGTCTTGGCAACTGGAAGGCAGAGAGAGCGTACCTACTGTCCTGGGTAGAAGTGTTACAGGCTGCCAAGCAGGGTGCTAACAATGTGAGTTAAAAATAACTATTAAATAGACAGACTGGCCAAACGACAGACTGGCTATTTAGGTAATGGTATGAGGGTGTGTAGTACATAGTTGATATACCATGGCAATGGGCTGTTCTTATGCATGGTGCAACCCAGAGCGCCCGGATACATTCCTAAGTTAAACACCACTAACTTCAGCCACAAATTCTAGTGGTCATAATGGTAACGGAACTTGCCTGTAGCTACCTGAGCTCTCCTGAAAAGTTGCAAAGAAGCCATCGAAGTTGTTGTAGCCGTCTGAGACAAATAGGACGTGTAGCTTGCTTCCAGATGTTGTAATTGGTGGAGGCAGTTCATTCCCACAAAACCGTCCAATGACAGGGGAGCTCAGGTGGTCCCCGTCGCGCAGCTCCACGTAGTCGTAGCGACAGTTGTGGTCCGGCTCTAGATCGAGCATGGAGAACCTGGGAGAACCAAAAAGCAGGTCTCATTTATTATCATGTGGTAAGAGCAGTAAGATAGGAGTGAGATATGAATCTAACGGGCGTCTATATTATGACAGTTTCTGACTCACCCGTTTGACACTATAAATCAATAATAGAGCTGCAACTGGCTTTTGATGGACAGTTATATAAGTCAGGCCTACCATTGAACTTGATGGAGATCAGTGAGAGTTTAGAAGACATGGCCATCAAAGCCGTGTGACCCACCTGAGCTCTACGTTCTGGCCTCCCTCCACCTGCAGTCTCCACTCACAGCGGGCATTGATGGGGTAACTATCCAGCGTCACGTGACCCTGGGCTCTGTGAATCACCCCTCCACATGCTAGGGACAAGAACGCAACGCTCTGAGCTCCCATGATGCAGCACGGCATTACCACATACCACCATGTCAAAACAGGAGAGAAAATAGGCATTGAACAAAGCCATTGTGACCCCCCCCCCCCCCACACACACACACACACACACAACTCAGACTAGCACTGAAACACTGACTCACTTCTGCAGTCACCACCTGCCCAGCCCTGACGACAGTCCGTACAGAATCTCCCTCGGAGGAAGAAATCGTCCTGAGCTTCCCAGGTGCCATTGTGGCAGGTCTTACAGTTCTCAAACAGACTGCATCCTAGGAAGAGGCCTCACGTAAGTCCGATGCTTGGGAGAACATATGTTCTCCCCGTTCAGATTCATAAACGTGTGTAACGCACCCAGAAACAGCGGTGAATGAACTACGCGTAACCTGAACAAATCCTTAAAGGTATATTTCAGTGGTGGAGCATGAACAGCATGGAAACAACATGGAAAAACAGTTTGGCGCAGAAACAGTTGTATTGGGCAAATGAATAACAGAATAATGGGAGCACCAGGTAAGCGGTAGAGGTTTGATAGGCTGTTTACCAGGGTGGATGATGCAGGGGTCACACTGATCCAGTTCGTTGCGGCAGCAGGGAACTGAATAGCCCACCAGTGCCCCCCGAGAGGGACATCTACACTGTATCAGGTGGTACTCACAACAGCCCCGACACATGTGGTTCCACTCAGCGCTGGGACACTTGTCATCCGCAGCACGTCCGGAATCTGAAGCAAGGTCACATGGGAGAGACCAAAAAACTTGGACGGACTCGTGAATCGGAATTTCATTTCAGAAGGCTGGACTGAAAGGGGCCCAGTGGTGTCACTATGACTCACAATAACCCCTTCTCATGCCAGGGATGTTTGAAATGAACTCCTGGGTTTAAGGTAATGTTTTAGGTTTGGGGTAAGCGTCAGTTTAGATTTGGGTTACTCAGTTACCACTGCAAAAAGAGAACTCAAGTCTCACCAATAAAGGGAATGGAATGGCGGGAAAAAAAACATTGAGTCATGTTCTTAAAATAATTACTGTTTTCAAAAAATAAATCACATACCATACTCTGTAGTTTACAAGAACCCACATTTAGATCAATGACATGTATCCAACAAAATATTGATTCTTAGCTACAGCTGGAATAAAAATGTGCTTAACTTGTAGGCTCATCGTTGCAGTTCACATCTTATTCACCCAGGGGTCCCCGCCATAGCATAAACATCTTCCAACCCCTGAAAAATCGACTCTGAATTGAGCCAATTCAACCATAAGTAGTTTTTGACATTCATACATACTTCTCCTTGTTCTGTCAAAATGAGCATGGCAGTGTAGAGACAATCTCTCTGCTTTCTCACGGTAATTTAAAACCCAGACGGACACTGTGGCAATACGACCATATGACTCAGAGGAGCAATTATTTACTCACTGTGAGGACGAGTCTATGACTTTGACAATGAACGTTCCGGAAACACTTCAGAATAGGGAGACAAACACTACTTACAGCAGTCTTTCCCCCTACGTAGGGAATCAAAGTTAAATGCGTACTCAGGATTAGTCAGTATGATGAAATCGTTGCCTCAGCTCTTACCATGTGGCCAAGCCGTTCCCTGGAGGCATGAAAGAAAGATGGGGAGAAGTGGGAGGAGGTGTCTGGGTCCCAGATGAGAGGGCATCGCCGGTGTCTTAACTGTCGCCAGTGCCCACTGGCTTACCATAGCCACAGATGTCGCTGAGGAGTGACAAGAGTTCTGATCTCCTGTTGCCTCCTGGTTTGAACCGTCCACATCTACCCCACTTTTCCACTTGTTTCTCCGAAGAGTGTGACGCAGCCATTGAGGAAACATTCACCGCACATGAGGAAAATATTTTAACCCTTTCTTTCACCATCAGTCTATCTGGCATCCTGCCCATTTTCTTTTCTCATGTCCAAGCATCAACGAATACTTGCGATGTACCTAGTCCCTTCAGTATTGGTCTCCACCGACAACTCTGACATGAATTCTGTAACTGGACAGGTTTGTCTGTCAGCAGACACTCTCAGCAGACACTCTCAGCAGACACGCTGTTTAATGCAGTAAACAGATGAAGGTTCTGAGACATACAATGCCAAAGACAGCTGTTTTTCCGTCTGTGTTTATGGAAATTGCATTCAGTGGAATCTTGGATCAGGTAGCGGTTTACTGTCACCTCATGTTCTGACCTGCAAGATCCTATGGGAGGAACTGCCCACAAAAAAGTGTAGTAAAAGCAGCTCTAATGACATTCATTATATTCCTGTTCACAAGGCTACACCAGTGGGGCTTGACTGGGGCAAGGCGTACATCATAATGACAGTGTATTCTCTACCAAGTGGCCGCAGGCAAAGGGGTGGACAGGCGCTTCACAGCTAATTGCAAATACAGTTTGAGTTCCATTACGTGGCTTGGACACGTCGTCCATGTTCCTTTTCTCCTTCTAATAGAAATTGCGTCCAGATGGAACTCGTGAGTTTAGTTTTTAATCCGACCACAGGGACTGAGCACTTCAGATTATGCGCCCATTCGCCTACTTTATGACAAGGTTTACAAGAACCCACCATATGTATGAACAAAATCACCCTCTCCGATACACACTGTTCATTTTTACCTTTAGGGCATTTAGGAAACATTGCAGTTCTGGGCGACTTACTGGTAGGTTTTAAGAAGAGAAGGTGGGAGAACAACACAAACCTGCTGGAGCAAGTTACCGCCTGGCTGTCCTAGGTTATGCAGGGTTTCTTTGCACACTGGGAAAGAGAACCATAAAGGTTCATCAACCACGATGGACAGGTCTTGGAATAGACTGGCCTTCTCTGTGGAAGTGTTACTCTGTCTCCTCAGCACCAAGCTTGAGGTGGTGGTCTGAAATCCAAGCAGAGATAGTAGTAGTGGAGTGTCATCCACATAGCAATGATCGAAGAGGCCATGTGAGAATAATGCCAAAGACAAGTGACTTGATCTATAGAGAGAACGCCTAGAACCAAGCCTAGGGGAACACCAGAAGGTCCACGGAGCAAACAAATCCTTTCCAAATCAACTAGCAGGAGTGGGCGTGAGGTATTAGAAGGATCTAGTGTTTGTGTATTGAGTAAGCAAGTAACTCTGGTCATCATACACTAGGAACATTGACTCTAATTTAAAAACCAGAGCCTCTACAGCTAAACTAGCCACCTATCGTACATGGTTGTCATCAGCCACTCAGGTTCACCTCTGATATAAATGACAGTTGCTAATACTATTCAAGTTGCGTGACGTCCAATGGCAGCGTCCAAGCTCCACGAATCAAGGTCAAGGTTCAATTCTCGATGCCTGATCCTCGCGTTCATTCTGATATGTGAGTGCATGTAAGGGGGAGAAAAGTTGATTCGGCTGGATTTTCCGGTTTAGTAGAACGTTACATGATTCTGATAGAAAGGAAAAGCCTGTAGCTAATTATGTGCTGTAATCATCCCATAGTTAAAACATCTGAGGAATACAGGCTAATCAAATGCCTCAGTAAGCAAAAAAGCATATCCAAAGCTTGTCTTGGAGGAATCGACTAGTGCAGGTTCATTGGAACATTTGTATTGTCTTTTGAGTTCTCTATATTGTTTTAAGCAACAAGGTATAGGATTTCCTTTGATTTTAGCGTCAAACAGTTGAAAGACGAGACCAGTCAGTGGGTATATATGAAGAAGCAGGATTTAATTAGGAAACAAACATTATTTTACACTTTTACAAATGAAGTAAAAACTAAATATGATTTAGATTACATTCATTTTTACAAAACCAACATCGCCACTGTAAGGTGAAGGACATGGGTAAAATGTCAGGTTTCTACTGAATAACAACACACTGAACGTGTTTCATGGTGAAACTAAACTCTATACAAATGTAGATGCAATCATTTATGTTCTTTGTACCTGGTGCATCTTTATGAATCACACTTGATTTTTTTTTTTACCTTTGTCAAAGAATGTTACGTTATAATTAATTGATGTTCAGTGTTGTAGCTGGTACAAAACTGACGGATATAGCTTGTATTCGAGCAGAGGTATATATGGCATTGATTCTGATGGGCCTGGATCCAAGTTCAAGTGTCTATTGTCCCTATATCCGAAAGGGAATAAGAGCACTCTAACATGCTTTCATTTAAACAGGTTATAAAATGTGCCAAAATGAACCAAGTGCGAGACGGCTGTGCTCGAGATGGCTGTGCTCAAATCCACCACATCTCTTAGAACTGTGTTCAAAATATAATTCAGTAGAGTTTGTAAGGGGTGAGCCAGTGTGTGAAAACGGTATTTGCGTACTAATAATTCCTGTCGAGGTCTGGTGCAAATCATCTCGTCATACAGGCATTTATACCAGCTAGGTTTTCTCTGTTCATTAAATAGTCCTGTGTGCATACTTAGTGATAGTTCACCCTCATTTTAATGTGGACATGGCAGTTTTAATTGTTCCAATTCATTTGTAATTTTGTACTGTTATTTTCTTCCTTGCAGCAGGATTTCTCCAAAAGACAGATGTATTGAATTTGGCATGCTCAACTTACAGGGCTGCCATATTTCATAGGGCCGTACGCAGTCAATCACAGACGAAATCCCGCTGACTCAACAACATCAAAAACAGCCCAAACGTACCCTTTTCTGTACAACCCTATCTTTATACCGACCCGCCCAAGCCCATTTTTGCCCACACACGGTCATTAAAAATATCCCAATTGTCTAGCACCACTGTCAATGTCACTGAAGTACAAAAAGGTCTGAAATAAAATGTGATTTCTAGGGTGAGACATCACAGCAGTGTCAATCCAGATCCACCGCTGCATACACACATTCACTTTCTCCAGCGCAAATGTGCACATTCAAAAGCTGCCACTCAAACAGAAAACAATAAGCCAAACATGTTATAAATAAACATAATGAACTGATTAAAAATTCAAACAGTTTAAAATGTGTGTTTAAGAAGTTGTAGCTATTCCTTTCAATGTTAAAGAGCCCGTTTCAGGTTTGTCAATATGATTTGTGGAAAGCAGTTTGTTCAGTCTGGTCTGTCACATACTTGTGTCAGGGAGGAAGACCACTAAAGCTTGAAAATGACCGTTCACCGATTTGCGCAACGGTCATAAAATCACACTAATTTATCAATATCAAAAGAGGAGAGTTGAATACGCTTGTCCATCATACACAGGCTTACCAAGAGATCAGCACTGGACAATGCAATGCTCCACTACTCCCCAGTTAAACTTTGGCTTTTACTTTGAAGTCAAACCTGCCAAATGTGATAACTAGCCACATAAACATCATGAATTAATGCCACTTAACCATATGGGTCTGGAATGTTGTTTTAGTACTATCAGAGAACCAATGAAACGCTAAAGGGAAAAAAGGATACAGAAAGAGTCTAGTTCCTTTTGACATGGCTTCCGTAATCTATTCAAGCCAGTCCAATATTTGCCACTCAAATTCTGAAAATATTTGGGAGAACCGGGAAAAGTATTAGCAAGATGGGAGGTTTAAACAAAAATAAATAATAAAAAAAAAAACATACAGGAGAACGGTTATATGCCCCTAATCAGGTGTTCCCTGAACTTTTGTCCTCAAGAAGCATGGGTGAGAACATCACCGGTTTTTTTTGTGGGACAACCAGAAACTGAAAGTTGCCAGTTTATTTATGACTCAATTGCTTAGATTTCATGACAAAAATGTAACAAGTCAAACTTCAATACAAAAAAAAGTATACATATGTCAAGCATCAAAGCCTTCTGAGGCATCGTGGAACAATTCTGTGAGTCTAAAGTTTGGGAACCCCTGACCAAGCCTCACACACCAGCCAAATGCCCCCTGATGCCACATAAACTTAAATTAGTGTTGCACACTGCAGCTAGAATGCTAACTAGAACAAAAAAAATGTGAACACATTACTCCGGTACTAGCCTCTTTACACTTGCTGCCTGTTAGAGTTACGGCTGATTTTAAGGTTTTATTAACCTATAAATCAATACATGGACTTGCTCCTACTTCCCTTGCTGAAATGATCAAGCCATACATACCTACACGTAACCTTAGATCCCATGATGCAGGCCTTTTAATTGTACCTAGAATTTCTAAACAAACTGCCAGAGGCATGAGGTTTTCTCAGAGCTCCACAACTGTGGAATGATTTGCCAATTAAGGTTAGAAATGCAAACTCAGTGCAAACTTTCAAGTGACTACTAAAGCCTCATCTCTACAGCACGGTCTATGATTAAGTGTAGCCTGGCCCGGGGGCGTGAAGGTGACCAGAAAGGCTTGATACGGTCCACCCTTGCGGTCTTGGGATGCCCTCCGTCCAATGCTTTTCGGGGGCGGAGTCACTGGCTTGTTGTTGTCTGTACTCTGCTGGCAATACTGGGCCATTATTCAGGGTGGTTGCGGTTGGTGGGTGTCCCTTTATTTAATGCTTGGCAATTTGGGTGGATTGATTTCCTGCCTGTTGGGCCCTGTCCGGG
This sequence comes from Esox lucius, assembly GCF_011004845.1. NCBI lineage: Eukaryota > Metazoa > Chordata > Actinopteri > Esociformes > Esocidae > Esox > Esox lucius. Next base: position 33,369,685 of record NC_047570.1, on the reverse strand, counting down.
GCCTCTCCCAAAGTGTCACCGGACCCCCCTGTCTCAGCCCCAAAGTCTTACACAGCAATATTATTGTGCTGGGGAGTAGGGTTAGATCTTCTACTCCACTAGGAGGACATGAGGTCCTGGCCCACACCTGAGGAGTACCTGGCTTGAAAAGACCCGTTGCTGTCCCTGTCCAAAGTCCTCCCTGGTTGGGTTGCAGATCATGACGATACCTGACGATTTCAGCTGCCACTGTGCTGACACCTCCCCCTCCCCGTGTTGTCCCTGTCCATCTGGTCATGCTTCCGACCTGGACTAAGTTTAAATCGACTCTGGACTCACCCGGCACAGCCAGAAGAGGACTGGTCACCCCTCTGAGCCTGGGTCCTCTCTAGGTTTCTTCCTAAATTTCAGCCTTCTTAGGGGGTTTTTCCTAGCCCCTGAAATTCAAAAATACTGTTGTTTGCTCCTTGGGACTTAAGGCTGGGTGTTTTGTAAAAGCACTTTGTGACAACTGCTGATGTAAAAAGGGCTTTATAAATACATCTGATTGATTGATTTGAAGGGAACGGCCATAACTCTGTGGTGAGCTTTAGGCAGCACAATGCCTTGTGAATACCTCAGTCTGCAGTACCAATTACATTTTACATCTTTGGACGACTGTCCAATTCCAACAGTGTAGCCCAGCGCTTAAACAAAAATCACACTACACAGTAGGTAAATGGGAGTTATTCACACAAACAAGGTGAAGAAAAAAAACAAGATTTAAACTGAGGCACTCAAAATTATGTTACCATTAGCAGTCCCTTCATATGTTGTGTAACTACGATAATCAACTGCAGAGGGATTTTTACCCTAGTCCTAAACCACATAAAATGAAAACCACACAGTAGTGGCAAAATTACAGTAACTTTCTCAAAACTCCCAGCTTTTCCAGAAACATTGCAACCAGAGACACAGACAAATACAGAGTGAACAAATCACAGTCCTACTAAAATAAAACGGTAACTGACTAAATACGGCAGGATGTCTTGGCGTGTACTGAGCTTGATGTGGAGCATAGCGGGGAAGTCTTGATTCCGGGTTTGTGTCCTATACACAGGGCAACAAGTTCTAGACAATTTTGTTTTGCCATTTCTGCAGATCCGGCTGAACTGCAGTTCATTTTCCTGTATTGGTTGTTGTTTAATTTCACAGGCCTCCATGTCTTCTACGGACAGTTGATGGACCTGTAGACGGAGCAAAGAAAATAATGACATACAGCTTTGTTGAGGACTCCAATAAGGATTAGTCCAGTTGGATGAGGCGCAAGGCTCAACAGTCTGGAAAAGAGAAAACGCCAATATGTCAGTGAATACAAAACAGGTTTAGCTACTTTTCAATTTGCAGTATCTGGTAACTCAATGGTCTCTACCAGCCCAGAATCAGAACTTTAAACTAGATAAACATGATTCCCCTTCAAAGAGTCAATCGGTCAGGTCAAGATTACATCGTCACATTTGGGTCCTTGTAAATCAACCAGGCTGTTGCCTGGCGACCACTAGCACCACCTATGAATGTAAGAATTTCATGGCTTCAGACGGCAACTCAAAGTTCTGCCTGTCTGACCAAACACCCCAAATCCCTGTGGGCCTCCTTGGTCTCGGGCTTGATGTAATTTTAAAACCTGCAGGTGTTTGGTTCTGCTTCGATAAGCCGGGAGTGAGTTAGTGGCATCGTCTTCTGCTCTGTTTGGGGAAATGCACTTTGCTGACGAAATAAAAATAACCTCCTTGTATAAGGAAACACATTTTACCAAGACCGGTATCAGTCAGGGAGGGCTCTCTCATATCGGCAACACTAGAAAACATGGAAAGATTCTTTGTTAACTAATGCATCCGATACTAAGCCCAGTTATATAGACAGTGGTGCAGGTTTCTCACAACTCTTTAAGGCATATATTTAATAATCAATCTGTCCACCATATTCTTCTTGCAGATATATCAACGTGACCTCACCCAAATTAAATGCACACCGATTTGAAATAAAAACATCGGTAAATGCAGATTATGGTAATTCTAGAGTTCGAAAAACTAAAACAACATTTCAAAACAGATTTTGACAGAGACATGAGGTTCGCACCGCTGGTTTTCTCCAGGGGGTCATTACCATACTTCATAATATTGTTTTACCCATTGGTGAAAAGGTTGGACTCCCTATACACTGCCTCCATTAGGTCTACTAAATTATAAAAAACTAATTGTGTTTACCAGTTACTGCGGGTGGCTGTCGGAGCTCTCTATATAGGCTGAAGCGCAGCGGTGAACCTTGGCCTGGGTGCCACACTCTGTTAGCTCCAGCCGATCGTGGTTCCTCTTTCTCTGCAGCGAGGGGCATGGGGTCACACAGTCTTCTGGCACAGTCCGTCCAGAGTGGGAGGACGAGCGTGACTCTGGAACGACAGGGACTCCGGTTAGGGAGGGGCTGCTGTGCGGACACAATCAGGCAACACAGTTCACCCGTCCACCCGGACCCATTTCTCCGTCAGGTAATGTGGCCCAATGAGATTGTAGACCTCACTGGCAAAGCAACAGTGACCATCACAGATGCACACCTTGCAAGCCTTGTGACATCACCACTGTGTCAAGTAGAGCGCAGAGGGTTGGGGTTGGATGTGGAATAAGTCTAACAGGAGTGAATTCCTCATCGTTACTACTGTCAGGAGGTTTCGATAGCCAGAAGGCAATATTCCAAATTTGTTACATATTCTCGTTAAAAATACATATCAAGACAACTAGGTGAAAGTCAACGGTTGTATTGTTTTTACTGTGCATTCAAAACAGTCTGAGTGGAACAATTAATAAATCTTAAAGCTGTTCCACTTGGGAGCATAAGAATGAAATGGAAGCAATTGTGACCAGCAGAGAAACTGTAAAGCATATCGCCCATCAACCAGCAGCACAATGTCAGGTCTGCAGCAGAGTCAGTACACAGTGCCACCAGCAGGAGGCTTCAGACACCATCCTGGAAATGTACCGACAGCCATGGACTGAAAGCCATTTTTGAAGTGAAACCTGGCATAAAAAATAACAAATCTCCCCATTAAAATGATTGTAAACAATAGTCTTATGCATTAGGTGTAACGTTAGAGTATCTAAACCAGTACAACTCTTTAAGACTAGCTAACTGCAATCACAGGACAGCAATCTGTTGAATGACTACACAGCAGTAGCAGAGAGCAACCTCAATAGTAGTACTCACGTAAAAAGGTTGGGAGCACTCAGGTAGGTTCAGGAGAACCAGAAAATAACATGTTTTAAATTGACTGAGAAAAGGCAATAAGCCAAAGTGAATAATTTTTTTAAGCACATGATGTGCGCTGAAAACAACTATGTGATTGACATGATTTATATGAACACTGAAATGTGGCATTGAAATGTGTCATTAGTGGAATAATGCTTTCGACATTTTCCTATTGATGATGCACAATCAGGTCTATGACGATGAAATGCAAGGGAGTTGTCATTCATTCTGTGACAATTCGAGGCCATCCATTATCCTTTCATCTAAAACCAGTTTAAGTAACCAAACAAAGAGTCGTTTTAAAAACAGCCAACTACGTGTTTTATACGGTCAAAAGCGGTCACTGCAATCTGTAACAAGAAGACAAAAATATTGCGCTGCTAAAAACAAGGCGTTTTCACTGTAGTAATGGCGCCGCAGTGAAAAGGACTAAAAACGTAGTCACCTTCTTCTCTAAGCTACTAGGAAACAACAATACAGCAAATTACATTTTTCTGAGGGAATATTTTCCCATGCACAGAGTCCCAAAAACAAAACGTCTCGTCACACAGGAAAACGTCTCCCGTCTCCCCTGTGGGGACAGCGAGACCTTCAGATGATCTGGCAACTTACCGCTGACGCTGCCCTGTGTCCGGGAGCTGTCAGTCATCCCTACGGACTCCACCTCCTCCTGGATTGTGGAGACAGGACCAAGTAAGCCTGAGAGGGAAAGAGAGAAGCAATGTTAATATAATGAACATCAGTAATGGGAAATGCACAAAACATCCAAAAGATTGGTAGTGTTCTCCCTGCCCTAAAAGCCTGGCTACCGTGTGGTTGAGTTTTGATCCAAATCAGTAGCCATGACACGTTCACATCACAGTAAACAGCTTTCATTTCATATTAGGGCTGTGATTAGAAAAAAAGATGCTAGACTTTAGTGTAGACTGTAAATCATGTATTAGAACAGGCAATGTGAAACATTAACACTCACGGCCAGAAAGGTCCAATAATATTCCCGGGTTTGCATACAATAAAGCATGAATTGTTTTTAAATCATTTGGATACAGTTTGGGTCTGACACATCAGTATTTCTAATTTTCAAAAAACAATTCCATGTCCAGGTAATTTCCCAGGTTACAATTCAGGATCCAAGATGACCTCTAAACTGGAGTGACTCCTTAAATTAGTATATTATAAGACTCCTCAGACTTGGTTTTCCCTCTTACAGAGAGAGGGACATGATTAGGTTAGGTCATGTGGGTTAACAGAAGGCCCTAAAAGACCTTCAGATGGGGAATACAGATGTAGACTTTGATAATGGATCAAGGATATTTTTTGTTTATTTCAGATTAAAAAAAAAAGATTTTCAAATCCCACAAACCTTTATTTGAATGACATGACAGTTTTTCTCTGCTGTAGCCAACATGCTCAAATCAATATGCTACATCTGTAATGGCTCAGGGTGTTTGCTCTGAAAGACCTGTTCAAAACCACTACATCGTGTTGTAGGAAGCAGCATGTGTGTAACACAGTGTGTGTTTGTGCGGCTGCCCTGACCCATGGCTATATTACGCATACGCTCAACACACGCGGCGGACTCCCATGTTCTCGGGCAGGGCAGAGGGTGACGACCTCAGAGACTGCTTAGTGTGGTCGATAGCCGGCTTCTTACGAGCTACATAATCTTTAACCGGATCAGCAGACGGTGCTCATCCAGGCAATATGTAAGACTCCACAGAGGAGCAGCGCGTCGTAGCCTTTCCAGATAGAGGTACATCATTAGTTCAGGTCCTTCGGGTTACAAGGGGATGCGGTAACAGGCCTTTATCCGGGGAAGTAATGCATGTTCGTTCAGCGGATTAAACGTCCGCAAGAGCCTGGCGCGGAGCACAGAGTCAAGGGCAGGGCCAGGCCGAGTGAGGAGCCTCATCTGACAGCTACTGGCTGCTGTAATTGGGTTCCCTCGCTGCTGCTGCTGATCGGAGGCCCGGTTCCATTTAAAGGGAGGAGGGGAGCGACGGAGCCCTGGTCACCTTGTGTCTTGCTCCACCTTCCACCCTCACGGTGTTAGCAGCCGGGAGTTCAGGGTTCAACAGTAACGATGGCCCGCGGGCCTGGGGCCAGTAAGACCTAACGTTGGGTCATCGCACAAAGACAACAATAGCAAGGGACACGTACTACCGTTCGTGTCGTGCGTTCCCGACCAAAGCCAATAAGACAGGGTCGTTAATAAAGGGAACGAACAACTAGCGGAAACATGCTCTTAAGTCGCCGCTGCTGCACCAATGAACGTCTGCCGGCTCTGAATGAATGAGGAGACACTCAGCCACACTGAAAAACTAACTACAAACGCCTAGCATGTTGTGAAGAGGGGACAAAGCGTTCAAGGACTACGTCCATGACATAGTGCGTGAACACGGATTGAGAAACCCCAGGGACATGGCTTGTCAACAGTAGGTGTCCGGTTAACTACGCCTGCCTAAGCGCTTGCTAGCAGTGCCACAAAAAGCCAGTCAACCAACTAGTGCAACTACTGTATTGTGCCATACTACAAAAATATTAACAAAAATATTTTATCATCAAAATGTTACGTCACATCAAATAAGCACATCTCTTCATGAAAAGATAATAAAGATAGTAATAGTGAAATTTATTGTAATATTTTGATAACCATTCATTAAAAAGTAGGTGTGATATAAATCAATATTTTGATGTGATATTTACATTCCACATTTCTGTACAATACAATTGTATTCAGGCCAGTGAAAATCAGTCCGGGCCAGTAGATTTCAGACCAACTGGCTCGAAAGAGCCAGTGAGAAAAAGAAGTCTGTGTTGGACCCTGGTAATGCCAAATCCGAAAGATGTTGTTGACAATATATCATGTTTGACTATCACCATATCAATGTCTGAACCGTTAGAGCGTACCTGCTTCTAAACTCCAGGCATTATTATAATTGTTTTAGTTAGTTATTGTCCATCTAAAGCAACAAACAATGACCAAGGAAAAAAAACAACAGTATCAAAATCACAAAACTGATAACCCTATTATAATGAAAAGCAGTGTGTTAATATCGTATCTCGATTGTGCAACGTGTGAGTGCGTGCGCGCGCGCGCTCACAGATTCCCTTGTAGCCGGACAGACTCTTGTAGACCTGCTTCATCCTCTCTATGTTGAGCCGGCTGCTCTGTGCGTGGTTGACCATGGGCCTGGGGTAGTCCACCCCGACCAGACACCCCGCTGCCTCCTGCACTGACTCAGGAGCCGCCCAGGGCTGGTGGATGTAGCGGTCCGGGTATCCTCTCAGTCTGGGGACGTACCTCCTGAATACACAGGCAGAGCGGTTCATTGTGGTTACACCTGCGAACGCCAATCCCCATCGTCGTCGTCGTCGTCGTAGGTGCTGCTTTCTTATTCTCAACGTGCATTCGGTGGGGCACTGATATTACTGACAGCATTATAAATAAACTGCGGCAATAATCAAAATTAGGTTTGTATCAGAGGAGCTCCGATGGGTCTAGAGCTTGCGCACCTTATCAAATGTTAATGCCGGATGTTGCCAGAGGGGCAACTGTCGGACTCTGTGGTGTTACATCACCTCATACTGGCTCAATGGGACAGCAACACGAGGCAATTATATCAGTGCCTGTGGCCAACTGAAGTAGTCTCAGTCGACCTATGAAGAAAATCTATCTGCCAAAATGTCAAGTTGGAATCCGACAGAAGCCCTGGCAGCCCCAGTCTGGTGTTCAATAAGATACGAGTTCTCCACTGGGGAAAGACACTTCAGCGGGTGTGTTTACCTGATGTAGTCTCCGCCGGGGTCTGTCCTCCGGCCGAAGCCCACGGGACAGTAGCAGTGGAAGAACTGCTGGAAGAAGGCGCTGCAGGACAGCCACATCCAGCTGCCGGCGTTCACACTCCAGTCCGCATCCAGGAGCAGCTCCTCGAACACCTGGAACGCACAGGAAACAGAACCAGAACGGCATTCAGCTGTGCACTGAAAACACACACGACTCCACAAACGCCGCTGAAATAAAACGCCCCGGTACAACACTGTTAAAGCATCACGGCGCTCGCCTACACGAAACGCCGACGGACACAGACAAGAACGTGTTCTAAATCTGGCTTAGGGACCGGGCTCACAAAGGGGCAGACATCGATCCACTCTCCAAATGTTTGCGCCTTGATGATGATGATGTACAGCCTCCGTCAGAACTTCAAAAGAACACAACCCCACGCCGACACCCCAGCGCACCTCTGCACATCGACGGGCCGTTTGAAGTCCGTAGCACTTCCTGCCGGTGGTCACGTGACCAGTGGACGGAACCCCCGGCCCATTTAGAACAGCACTGAACACATTATATATGTGACACTATAGAACACGGGGAGCGCGGCCCCTACGAACCCTGAAATCGGATAGGATAAGAAAAAAGAAGAACATTACGCCGCAGCACAGAGCTTTGTGAGAGCCACTGATGCCCAGACACTCTCTACCCATATCAAACAGGCACACCCCGGAGGTAAAGGGGTCCATTGTGTTTGGGCTGAATGGGTTTGGGAGTGGCTGCCTGCCAGTGGCATTGAGCCGCTCTCAGATGAACACAAAGGAACCACTGATCAGGGTTTTTGGGGGAATTACTTCTGCCGGTAATGACCAGCTGGAGAGACAGCCGACCCTTAATGGAGACATGACTGAACCATCCTCCAGGAGGGATGCCTGAACCAGGCTCAGGGAGAGCCTTCGGGTGAGCTAGTCTTTGTTCCGGCTCTAATGCACAGCTAATTAAGATCGCCTTGAGAGGCTAATTAGTGGATTCAGGCACTAGATAGGAGATAAAGTAAAAAGACAAGTTAACCTCCCCCTTCCATTCCCCTCTTGCTCTCCTCTTCCCAGCAGGCTCGCACCCCTACCCCTGTTGCTGAGTGACTCACTACCAGCTCAGAGACTAGGATCACATGCAGACGTGAAGATGGATGAAAGATTAGACGTCCTCTTTCTCCCATCTGTCCAGATTAAACCCTGGAACTAGTGACGCCTGATCGCCTGACAACCTCATCCCCTCCCTTCCATAAACCATCTCTGGAGACCTTCTCCCATGTTGATAATATTACTGCACTCAAACCACAATAACATGCACAACATGTAAAGAGCGCAATCCCATGTTTCATGAGGTGTAGTAAAAGTAGTATTCCATATGCACAAAAAAGCTTTATTTCACACATCTTGTGCACAAATATGCATTTATCCCTGTTAGTGACCATTTTTCTTTTGACAAGTTAATCCATCAACCTGACAAGTATAGTATATCAAGAAGCTGAATGAACAGCATTCTCATTACAGTACAAAGGTGCACCATGTGCAGCAGGCAATAAAAGGCAGATGTGAAATTAGCAGTTTTCTCCCACAACACAATGGCACAGATGTCCAGAAATGTAAGGGAGCTTGCAGTCGGCATGCTGAGTGGAGGAACGTCCACCCAAGCCGGTGTCAGAGAATTTGAAGTTATTTTCTATACCATAAGCTGCCTCCAACCTCATTATAGAGAATTTGTCAGTACATGAAAACTCACAACCCCAGACCAGGTGTAACCACGCCAGCCTTGGACCTCCACTTTGAGCTTCATGTCATGTTTCAGCAAGATGATGCAAGGCCACGTGTTACAAGGACCTGTAGACAATTCCTAGAAGCTGGACATGGCCTGCATACTCACCAAACATGTCACCAATTGAGCATGTTTGGTAAGCTCTGGATAAAAGATATCTATGACCAACAGACATATGTTTATTCCCAGTCGTGTGAAATCCATTGAATAGCGCCTGATAAATGACATTTATATTTACTGGTTGCCTTATATGAACTCACAATGCTGGATGCTTTCTCGGTGTAGAAAAGAACCTAAACAGCCTACTGGACTACTGGCACACAGTATGTAAATCTGTCACCCACGGATATACTCTGACTCATCGTCCCCCTGATGAAGGATGATATGGGGGTACACTGAACAGACAGAGGCTCCGTCATACCTGCATGCCGCTTTCCCAGCTGATCCACAGGTCCCCCCGGGTGAGGAAGCAGGCCACGGCGTGCCGGGCCAGGTGGTGGATCCAGCCCTCCTGCCTCAGCTGGGTCATGATGGCGTCAATCCAAGGGAAGCCCGTTTGTCCTTTGGCCCACTTGGCCAGCGCGTCGGGGTTGTGGTCCCAGGGGATCTGCACACAGATGGGGTTTCCCTCCATCCGGTCAAACGTGGGGTTGTCGGTTGCAGCCGTGTAGAAGAACTCCCGCCATAGCAGCTGGGCGAACAGCGAGAGCGGTGGACTGCAGCGCCTGCGTGCCTAAGTGAGAGTCGGATGAAGGAGTACGGAGATGGGGTTGTTTGGGCAGAGGGTCAGGTGATTGGGTGGAGGAGCATGGAGGTGGGGTTGTTTGGGTGGAGGGTCAGGGGATGGGGTGGAGGAGCATGGAGGTGGGGTTGTTTGGGTGGAGGGTCAGGGGATGGGGTGGAGGAGCATGGAGGTGGGGTTGTTTGGGTGGAGGGTCAGGCGAAGGGATGGAGGAGAATGGAGGTGGGGTTGTTTGGGTGGAGGGTCAGGCGATGGGATGGAGGAGAATGGAGGTGGGGTTGTTTGGGCGGAGGGTCAGGGGATGGGGTGGAGGATGACAGTGGTGGGGTTGTTTGGGCGGAGGGTCAGGGGATGGAGTGGAGTGGAGGAAAAGAAGCGACAACATTAGATTTCAAAGTAAATATAAATGGAACTGACCAGTCAGGAAAAGCAGATATTTAGAAACAACAGCGGACAGCAGCAGCTCACCGTCATGTATAGATCTCGGAGTCTGTAGTAGAGTGTTCTGCAGGACAGGCAACCGAAACTTAGGTAAGGACTCAGGCCTGTGGGGCTGGACATGAGGGAAGCCGCACTGATCTTCGGATGCTCAAAGTTTGCCATCCAGCCCTAGGGAAAGAGCCATGGATCATGGGTAATGTAGTCACCAGGAAGAGAAGTACTATTGGCAGTACAGTATAGTGAGTTACACTCCGGTGGAGTTGATTGATGCATGACAAGCACGTGTTGTTGTTTTATGGGTAGGGTTCAGATGTCAACAAATCTGTCAGTTGGACAATGCAGATGAGCTGAAACCTTTTACCACAAGCTCCTCCAGAGTGATGAATCGTGTTTTTCACCAATGTTTTGGAGGTTGTGTTACATCCACATGGGTATTGATCAGAGCCAGTTAAGCCCACAGGTGACTTGAAGACGCAAATAAACCGAATCATCACACCATGCAGGTTTGTAAAATATTCTGTTAGTCATCAGTAGGGGAATAACAGGCACAGGCACCAACTTTTATCTTCAGTATTCTTGGTCAGTCACCATAGCAGCTAGCTGTGGACACGCCCACATGACTCACCTTCCTGTCCATGTGACTGTTCAGTCTCTTCAGTGCCTCACTCTCTCCACCTCTCCACACGGCAGGACTCAAGCCATGAGTCTTGAAACCTGTCCAAATGAATTTGTTTAAATTCCACCCTTCCAAGAGACAATCCAGTTCGTCACTAACAGATCGTGACGAAACGAGCGAACACAAGCACGGTGCCGACAAACATAAAAGCACAAACACAACGTGGTTCACCTAGTTCCTCGAGGGAGGGCACTCCGTAACGCTTGTCGTGATTGGCCGTGACATCTGTCTTACAGCAGTCTGTCTGTCGCCGGGTGACGGGGAGGATGGGTTTCTTCGGCAGCTCCAGCCGCTGGATGATGGCCTGGAAGCGCTTGAAAGTCAGTGGGGGTGTATTGTTGTTCAACTCAACGATCCTTTAACAAAGAAAATATACACAGGGCATTCACTAACCCATTCGTCATTATTAGCTATGAAAACAATGGAAGAAAATGGACAAAAACATAATGGGACTACATTTCCTTCTGCCACATTCTTACAACTAGACCCTAGAGGAATTCAGCTAGTACACATTTTCTACTAATAATGATACTGTTCATTTGATATTCTGTGACAGATAAATCCAGTAAAAAGCAAATGGGTGAGTATTTACATCACTTTTTCCTTGCGCTCTACTGCTGATATTACTTTTGTTTTGCAACAAAGAACTTGGATCAGTGGATCTACTGGATTTGGGGATATATCTTTGCCACTTTTGAAAAGGCCACATCCTGCTTACAGAATGTGGATACACCACAATCTGTTCCTTTCTTTACCAGATCCAGGTTAGTTGCTTACTTTTAGCATCCAAGCCAGACACAGACTCATTATTAATCCTGTCAGGGTCCACAAGTGGTTATAATAAAACTCAATGAGAAACAGACATTATGTCCATATTCTCTCCTGTGAAGTACAATATTTTCACTGAATTAGAGCCAGTTCGGTCCTTATGGTTAATTTGAACCAATATTTTGAAGAAGGGAAAGATTTTAAAACAACAGGATTTTGCATGGAGGGAATAAAGCGGCCCACACGCACGTGAGGACATTCTTTAACCAACGTGTTGTTTACTGCAGGGCAACAGACGCTGCGGAGCCTCAGAATCATCACAAACAATCCATTTGCGAAGGTCACAGATTTTTCTAATTGTCTCAAAGGCACTGCAGCAGTGGACTGCCATTTTACAGTCAACACAATTCAGGACATGCAGATTGTTAATAGCTGCGCCCGGGTCATAAAAACGCTTAGAGGCAACGTAATCCCCGGCAATCCATCATCGGGCTTTGGGAAGTATTTTCGATTGGCCAGCAGGCTTTCCGCACGAGACGTGATGAATGAGCGACGTTATTCTGAGACAAAAATAATAATTAGCGTCTTGAAAAAAAATGACTGCCGGTTGTCATGTGAAATGAGTCAGTGCGCCGAGCCTGTTCCTATGAACCAGTTATGGTAGCAGACTGTGTGACACACAGGAGGGATGGATGGGCCACGTTGTGCCGAATCAGCCCGTACACAACAGCCTCGACAACACAGCGGTCCGGGCGCGCTCTACCCTTCTGACAACAGAAATATGAGCGAATGACTCAAATGCAGGGAATGGAAAAGAGTGAAAGCAGCAACTGCATTTTTATATGTAAAAAATCGGTGGGGCACAAACCATTTCATAATATAGGATACATACCAGTAAAGCTACAAAACTCCCTCTTGCTACTGATGTGTTTATTTAAAAGAGACCTTCTTGCGCAATTGCTCTCCTTCTCTAACACACACACACACACACACACACACACACACACACACGTAAAATTACCACTGTCACATTTACAAACCTAAATTAGGAATGCAACCAAGCTCAGAACCAATGTGCCTACAGGACCATATGCGAACAGCAATGAGCTCAACACCACTGAAGACCACAACAAAGCGGAAAGACAACTTTTTAGGGATATAGATTCTTCTATGACCACAACCTTAATAGATAAGCATGGACACACTGACACTCGCCACCATCTATATCAATCGATCCAGCACAAACATATGACCAATGCACGGACCAGCACCGCAAAGGCAGGATGATAAAATATGCTTTCACTCGCCAAGGCTGAGGGCTCACTTGAAGAGAAAGGTGGCACGGCGGTTCTTCCTCTGGGCAAACTTTTCAATTACTTCGAGAATGAAGTCATGTAGCTACTGAATCAGCTGGCTTTCAATGGACAACATGGCCAATGCGTTGAGTTGTGGCTGTCCCATGGTATTGCAAGTGAAGGTTTTTACCCTCCTCAGGTGGAAAAGTTCCTCTCTGACTCAGATGTCGTCATAGGTGTTATGATAATTTTCAGAGTGACGGTCTCAGCAAAAGCCTCCTCTAGGTTGTTCTCATGGATGGATCTTAACAGAGACGGGCCGTCTTAACAGTATGAAGCTCAGTGTGGCGGTACAGAGTGATCAGCTCAGACTTAAACTTTTCCTCGTTTCCATAGTTTCACCACACAGTCAAGCTTAGATGTAGGGAATGACAGGACACATTGTGGGAAGTGCGAGCTGTCAACCAGCTTGGCAGCGATCATGTGGTCACTTTGTGAAAACATCTGTTCCACCTGGGAGATGACTGTGTCGCATGCCTCCTTCATCACCGGCGCTGTGTAGGTTACTCGTCAGCCTGGCTCGTCTGTTCCATCGTGAACGGTGGCAGCCCATTCATCCGTTTGCTTCAGCATATTCTGGATATTCTCCTTGAAACAGGTGAGCGCACTGCTAATACCAGATGCATCTGGTCTTTGCAGATTGTTGTATAAAACATCAACTTCTGGAATAAGAAAGAAAAAAAATCCAGCAGCTGCTGAAAGGCTCGGTCCCAGAGTTTTTTTGACAGGCCGTATGCCTCACTTATGGTGGCCTCATCCCATCCTGGTTGTGTGCGTATGTCCTCCATACACAGGAGCAGCGCAGCGCGGTTTTCCCAAACTGCATTGACAGTTCAACTTTTAAAGTTCTATCGTACAGCGGGTGGCCTTGGAATGTGTCTCTGTGTTGCCTCAGCAAGTGCCGCAACACGTTTTGGAGCACCAGAGAAAAATGTGGCAAAAGCAGTTAAATCTGCAAAAAACACATTCAGGATGCTCATCCTTGCTGAACAAAGTTGCTGCAAGGTCAGGTTCAGCTGGTGAGCGTAGCAGTGAACAAACTGGGCATGTGGGTATGTCTCTTTCATTAGCGTCTGTACCACTCTGACGTTTCCACTCATTACAGCTGCACCATCATAAGTCTGAGCGATCAGCTTTTCTCCCAGCTTCAGTGGTTCCAGCACACCCTTGATGCTATTAGAGAGGCCTAGTCCAGTTTTATCTTTGACTTCTACAAACTCCAAAAACCTCTCTGTCGCTGTATTGTCAGGCAACAAGTATCGCAACACAACCACCGTTTGTGATTTACAGGAGACATCAGTTGTCTCATCTGCCTGTATGGCAACAAATGATGTCTCGTCCACTTGCTTGGCTATCTCCTCCCGGTACACTTCATACATACAGTCTAACAGTTCGTTTTGTACAGTGCTAGATGTCCCTTTGAAGATGGGCTGAGCGTCATAGTGCCTCTGAAGTCTCGAATCGCCCTCACACAGTCTCGAAAATGCATCTGAATATTCCAGGATTGTGCAGTTTCACATTTTCCACAGAGTTTAATACGTTATGAGTCGACTGAGAACGTAACGGTTTTCCTCCACCTGTTTGTTATGCTGCTCAATGGAGCGCCTGTATGCACTGTCAACTTGGGCTGTGACATTTACCCTTCCAAGTAAGCCCTATTTCACAGTATTGTCCAGATGACTCCTGCTGCTCTCATGTTTTGCAATCCTCTCAGAAAGATGTTTCAAATCTTTGGAACCTGTCTTCGACCAAGTACCATCTCCACCAAATAGCAGACATGGAAAACAGAAGAGTGCCTGCTTTTGTATGCTCACCGTTAGCCACTTTTTCTTCAAAAACCACTCCACGTTAAACCCGCGGTTACTTTTACTAGCAGTTTGATTGATGAAAATATCCCGTGGCTTACTTCAAGTTTCTACGCCAAATTAAAGGCTTCAAACTGGTGCTAGAGTATGAAATCCACTTTATTCATTTTCTCAAGTTATCTGCCGTTTGTGAAGCTAACAAGCTAGCTAAGACAATCTTCCCTCCTCGCTCTTCTTGCCAACTAATGGTGGTGCCAGACAGACAGACAGCCAATCAGGTCAGCCCCACTTTGCATCAAATTTGTGTGATCTACATTGATCACACTAACATTCTGAGCATGTGTATTATTATATTCACACGTACAATGTACATTGCGTGGGGCTGTGCCCCACCTGCCCCTAATGACCAGTCACCCCTGGAAAGGAGGGGGGTAACTTGAAAAACCAGTACAGAGAAATCCTGAGAGTGGAAGATCTCTTTTAGAAGTTCTGGTACTTGTTTTTGATTAAGAGGTTTTTGTGAAAGGTCATAAGAAAGATAAGAGAAACCGTGAAAGACTGAAGGCTATAGATAGATAGAGTGAAGCATAGTGTTCCCGCCCTGGAGGATAAGCTTAGGGCAGGGTGAGCTTCCTCGTCTGGCCAGGCAGGCACATGCTCTCCAATGTGGCTGACTACGCAGCATGTGGAGTGTGGCTCACCTCAGCACATGTTGTGTAGTGTGACAACGTAGTTGTCTCATAACCAGAAGGGGGCAGCAAAACCCCGGAAGTAAACGAGCAGGCTCTGCATGACGGACAGTGCATGTGTGCTCTGTGTTGACAGAAGGACTGAAAACGAAACGTCATCTGATTAGGGGGTCTTCATTCTAGTCAACATGAGAGGCTGCACTTCTCCCGTTGTGTTCTCCTATATGTTTTACTATAATGAAACAACTATTTGTAATAATAATAATAATACAACATTTGCAGAACATCACTTTTCAACCAGAGGCGTTGATGCTTAAAAGAACCCATGGCCCAGGTCATGTTGCTGCCACCAGCTGGGTTTAGGTGCATGCCAGTATATACACATATGACATTTAATGAGTAACATTACACAGGAGAAAAGCCAAGGAGGATGTGAAGTGTGAGGTTTATTTACTACAATTTGGCGGTGTGTTAATCTCAGCAATCTTAGGATAAACGCACCAACTCGTTGGCTTAAGTCACTTTAGCTAACAGTGTCCGGTAATTACCTAAACTGTAAAAACAAATTATAATGATTATATGTGTCTTTGTTTTAGCTTGGATAAATGCTAACGTTAAACCAATATTCATTAAAGCGATGCTGCATTTGAAAGTGCCAGACCAATGATGAATATTGATCCGTAGTCACAAATCTGTACTCACTATTGATCCGAAAACAAATTCTGAAAGATCTGATTTACATCACTGAGTACAGTGCCCCAGAAATTGCAAAAGGACGAAGCTGCTCCTAGACACTTATCCTGAACACCCCCCCCCCCCCCCCAAATAGTTACAGTTAAGATTGGGATATGACAAACTGATCCAAAATCTGTGCAATGGCTCAACTGAACTCTGACCTGGCAGGTTCGTAGAGCGTGTGGGAGTTCCTGACCCATGTCTCCACACCAAAGTCCTGTGCCATCTTCAGGATTGCGGCGTCACGTTTCTTTCCGTAGGGCTCTGGGTCATACTCGAAGGTCACCCGGGTCACGTTCCACTCCTAAGAGAATTAGTTAGAGCCATACTAATGAATTCAGGGGTGGCCACTGGTCCACTACATTGATCCGAAGTCCCAAACAACTGAGGGATTGGTCAACAGGTCACGAGAGAGATTAAAGGCAAATGTTCAGGATTTAGAAAGTGATGTTCAAGCATCTTTTTTTTTTTTATTCCTTCTCGGTTTCTCTCATTCCCCCATAGGCTGTCTTCTAATTTCAGTTAGTTCAAGAAGAAACCGGGTAAAGGCAGAAATCAGCAGGTTTGGACTAAAAACTATTTGCGTGCAATTTACACCTTTCTAGAAATACAAAGTACAAGTGTTTCACTATCTGGATAAATGATGCAGTGCTGACGAAGCCACCCAGCAAAGAAACCAAGACCCCTCGACAGACCCACTCATCAAAACAAATGTCCCATTGCATCCCACATCAAGCTCCCCCGCCGCCCCACGGTTTCACAACAGCGGTAGTAAAACAGCATGGCCTGTGTCCTTATATACAGGTACAGTTAAGGCCTGTGGTGAGAGGCACAACAACTGTCTACTACGCTAATCGGCTTCGGGATTCATACCAGCAACATTTCCACTACAGGCCCAATGTTCTGGCAGCTAGGCTTTCTGCTGGCCGTAACGAGAACACATTCACTTTCCTGCGTTTCAGAAAAATATGCTAAAAATGTGCTATGTCACATAGAAGGAAAACCTTCCCTGTGTCACAACTGACAATATAAACCCCTTTTTTTTACCTGAGTAAGACAGATGAGGGTGTTTTCCTGAAACAGAAAGAGACCTACTATGGACAGTGAATCGATACTGGGTCAAATTAAACATGATCCAAGATCCTCTCCCGTGAGGGTTGTAGTCTGCATCACAAAAGGAGGGTTGTCTGACCTTAACCAACGGGACCATTAGACTGAGGGGCAACAAAAACAAACCATTTGATTTCTTTGAGAGGGATAAAGAGATAAGAGGCAACACATGGGCTATCTATAGGATGTGTGCTTTCTGAGTGTCATGCAGATGCACATGAATGTGTGCGTCTGGACTTGGGGCTGTACGCTTGTGTGAGTGTTCTGTACATGTCCAAAGCACTAAATTACAGGTCTTGCATAAAACATGCCCTTTCAAACAGGTTGATTACCATATCTGAATATTTTATGCATATACCCTTTTAAGGGAAACACAGGGTACCCACCTGGTCTCTGAGGAGCATCGTCAACATCAGCCCTCAACAAAACTATTCAGCAATTACCTCTCTCCTTTCTGTGTTGTCTGTCCGCAGGTTACCCATTAGCTCACACAAAGGAGAAGCAAACACAGAACTGACATGGCTGCACGCCTCATTAAGACGCATGGCCTTGACTTTGTGCATAGTGTGGATGAGAAAACAGCACAGGATACACAGGGAATGTCAGCAAGACTTAGAACCCTGCTTGTCGTCTTTATTCACAAGACAGTATCTGGGCCTCAGCTATCTAAATAATTTAAACAGTGAAGTCACAGCAGTGAATATGAGGCTACAGCTCAACAGCTGTGAATGTGACAGTGTGTGAAGGGGCAGTTTGAGTATGTGTATGTATGTTTTCATCTCATCTACATATTCCCAATTTGTACTAGTATATTTGTTCATTTTCTTCATTTTACAATTTCTCACCTTAAAAAGTCGTGGAAAGACATCAGTGGGCTGGCCTCGTACTACGAACAGCCTCAAGTTAAGTTTCCGAAGGCTTGAATCAAGGTCCTCTAACGCTTCCAGTAGAAATCTGCACGAGATGGATAGACGTTTTAGCAGCTGTGTGGTTTACTTATACCAACGTTTTCTGTATTGTCATTCTGTACAGTGATTAAAATTACCCAACATGACAGAGCCGAACTTAGATTAGGATAAAGCGGTTCAATTTAGCCAGAAAACACGTGCGGCTGCCCTGCTATAATATAACGTTATTGTCTTGCTATTCTAGTTAATAATAAGCAGAATATTTTAAAGTAATAAAGTTAACCACGATATCACGTGCAAGAGAAATGCGGGGCGTTGGCCCTTTTAATCCAACTACTAGAACTTTTCATATTGACGTTTTACAGTACTACAGTAGGCTATATTTGTCAAATAAAAAAAATAAAAGGTTTACTAGATTTATATGATCTTACACACGGAAAACCAGATATTCATGTGCTCTTATTTACCAAGTCAATGCTTGCGTAGACTAATTCAACTATAGTAGCTACTACAAAAAGGCAATTGTTTCACATTGCATTGTAGCATAAATTCACATGTTCACATTTAGATGGAAATAGCTACCTCAAATAGCTACCTACCGAAGAGCTTACAATAACTATGAATTATGTCGTATTACAGGTTAGCTCTTTATTATTGTATTGATTAGATACTTATGTGGTTATTATGTATTGTCTACCTTAAAAGCCTTATAAGCATGTCCTGCCGATTCTAGTCTAGCAGATAACAGTGTAACAATCAGGTCTTAATGTCTGATTTAAAGATAGTGGTTATTTTTATTTTGTAAATTACCTCCATCGATTGATTCCAACATTAGCAGAACCAGCAAACAACGGGTCCAAAATATAAACACAACGCACGGTGTCAGCACCGTCCAATGCTTCCTGCAACGCTGGATTGTCATGTAGTCTCAAACCTTTGCGAAACCAATGGATAGAATTCACCACCATGATTAGAATAAATTCCCACGTTTTTTTTTTTTTTACTTATAGCACTAATATTCCCATATTTGTGGCAAAACTCTTCTCAACCACTGTACTTAGTTCAATCGAGGTGTGTTAGCACATTCAACAACACTGGACATTATCCGCTCCTTAGCTTTTGGTCACTCATTGGTTGCGAAACGGCAGTCTTCTACTCCGTTGATTGGTTATTTAGCACGTGTAGTCTCCACCCGTAGGCTCGTGTCTCCACCCCGTCACGTTTGCCTGGCGTGTTATTGTTTTCAATGCAAAACCTAGAGCTACATAAGAGTCATGTTGGGGTTACATGATATCTGTTGAAGTCACGGTTTATGTAAGGCTTACTTTCTTGCGTTTTTGTATAGTATACTTTATAAAAAGGATATAGATATAAAAACGGTTTTATCATCAGACTAGTGGGAGGGTCTGGTCTCAACGAGCTTTACATAAGCAACAACGCAGTAGGAGGTGTGTTGTAGAGCCAATATTCCAAGGCTAAGACCTGTTCTGGGCTCATTGATCAGCGCTTAGACAGGGTATACTGGAAATATACCAACCCCCGAGAGGTCTTGCAATTACAGCAGTAACAATTTATGAGATGTTTGGCCTAAACCTGTGGTACGTTATTTGCAATGCTTGTAAATTAAGAAGGGTTAATTTGATGGAATTTATCAATTTGAATTTTCACTTCATACAAACATTTTCAAAAAAGAAATTTAAAATAATACTAAAATATATGAAAAATAAGTGTAGCTGGCACCTGGTGCTCCACACAGAAAATAAGTAATGGTGTCTATTTTGAGGAGCTAGGAGGCAAACTCAATCTCATTTCACTTTTGCAAATATCGACCTTACAAAAAAGATTGCACTCTGAGTGCAGAATAACTTTTATTAATGGTGATTACATTTGTTTTGGAACTATGTCTACGTATTTTCAAATACGGACAGGTTAATCTACTAGATTACTGTTAATCTATTGTATTGCGAAATTCAATCGGATGTATACGAACTAAATAATGTTAGGAACCATTACACACTATGCAGAGGCTAATTTCAAAGTAACGATACCACATGAGTAATGGAGTTCGAAGCTTCGGACGTCATGTCAGAACTGCTAGTTTATAAAGTGCCTTTTGTGACCCACAATAACGCACTTGGACCATGAGAGCAAACTAACAAAAAAAAACGTTGCTTCCTTTTACTTATTTCAGAAGCTGACACTCAAACGCACGGCGACATGGACACAAGAGTGCCACCTGTTGACAAGATTCGCAAATGAATAAACGCGTAACAAATTACCCACCATGCACCACGCATGAAATGTAGTTCGCTGGATATATTAAAAAGACCATATTTATACCATCATAATATTCTGCAATGGATGAGTAGGACTGTCCACCTTCAACTAGACGATTGGCTACATGTTTCTGGAAGCCCAAATTAGTGTCACCGCAAAAGGGAATGTCATGTCTGTGAATGCCCCCCTGACTTCCCTCTGCAAACGTCAGTACACTCTGGTTTCTCTTCAGATCGCATAAATCTTTCGCCTTTTACTAAAGATTTCCGTGGAGAGGAACATTATGAGTATCAACTAATTTTTTGATGCCCTGCCTTACGGCGGGGCTTCCAACCATTGTCCAAAGATAAAACGGTCAAGTGATGGGTTACCAAGGCTTACAAATCACGTTGCGCAGTAGTGACGTCTGCTAAATAGATTTATTTTTTATATGAACCTATATTATATCATATAACATCAAATGCGCAAAGTTACGTTTTTTAATTCGCAGTGTTTGTGGAAAAAAGGCTGGACATGTGTAAACAATCTAAGCAATTTAGTAGTTGATCTATTGTTTTTCAAATGCTTGTAAAGCTTGCTGCTAAAACCTGTCTGGGTGCTTTGATTTCTGCTACTAAGACAGGGACACATTTTTGATGCTTTCTTTGGTTGAGACAGTTGATGAGGCAGTTGTGGCTGAAAGACCAGTAGGGCTCAGAGGCAGCAGCTAAGACCACTGGACAGATCATTTTTTGTTACCGGATCCTCTAGAGTAGGATGCTTCTGTTAAAGGTTTTTCAAAGGCATGATGAAGTATCGTGAGAGGAGGGGAGTCAAGAGGAGAAGTTAACTTTGGCCACATTTATTAGAAGGGATGAATGTTTTTGCAGTCTCTGTATTTGAACTTGGGTCTCCCATGTGAGAGGCTGTGTCTTTAACCAACAAGCCACAAACCTATATGTATGTTGCGTGTTGGTATTGACATATCATTTTGTCACACATTAACATCACACCAAGTTTGAATATTTCGCTAAACACAATTAAGCATTGTGTTAAACTGACTAATGTTTCTTATTAAGTTTACTTCCACCACAAACAGCATGAACTTCATGGCTTTTGCCACTGGCCATTTTAACCGCATATTAGGCAGTAATAGTCTTACTAGACGACAGAATCATGGAAACCCCTCTTTTACAGTGCAAGTGGTTCTGAGTTACTGTATATTAGGCTACCCCATATAGCATGCACAGATACGTACTTTGAAAATCATCCAGATATAGTCAGAAACATAACCGCAAAACAATAACATTTTAGGCTTACTATAACATAGCTTCTGGTTGTGGCGAGTTTTTTGTCTATCCTGAACAAATCCTAATGCATAATATGCTTTGACTGTATAGAGGCTCGAACACTGGTCTCCTGTGCGAGAGTCCAGGTCTCTAACCACTGTTATTTAACAAGGGTCGATCAATCACTCAGTCAGACATTTGCTCTTCAGGCCAGCTCTATTTACCCGGTCCGGCAAAAAAATGTGAATTGACAAAAAAAGAGAAACATCAATTTAACGGAATGTCAATTTATTTTTGTAAATGTACCCATATAAATATCACATTCAGTAAGTTCAAATGAATCAGTATTTTTTTCTTAAAAACCCCCAAATGGAGATTATACTCCAGGCTATATAGGCCAACCACAGTTTTGGAAATCCTATATATTTTATCTTCCAAAAACATATCCTGAGCAAAATATATTTTTTAATATATGGGACACAGAAGCAAAACTGTAAATGAGACCCAATCTCAAACTGGAACTCAATTATCACGTGCTGCTGATAAAACCCTCGGCAGTTACTTCCAGAAAATGGGTAGAGAATGAATAAACCTATCAAGACTAGTGACTTGAATGAAACAATCCCTTGTCAAAGTAAAAGACGTATATCTCCGTATGACATAGAAACACAAGATATTTCTTTGTGTGTCAAGTCTGGAAATCCAATGCATCTAACAGTTACGAAAGGTTATCCATTATTTTGTGTGAATTTGAATAATTTCACAATATTCACACCTCCTCTTGACACGTTTGAAGGTGGCAGAGACCCCAGGGAGAAGGATCATTTAGGAGCCACACACTTCACAGGGTCTCAAATTACCACCCGAGGATCTGCATGAAAATTCTATTTTCTATTGTCCTAGTTCCTTTTTCTGATTGGTATGAAATTATAATAGATCAAGCTAAGTTACTTTAAGAAAGCCATTTTAGAGTGCAACGTCTCAGTCCAGCACTGACAGAAATTAATTAAATAGTTACATGCCACTGGCTACTCATCTTCATTTATGATAAGGAATGAAGTCAACATTCCTTTCAAGGCCAGTTTCTCTGAAGACAAAAAAACAAAACACTTAAAACAGTCAAAATAAAATCATGTCAGTCCCGTAAACAGTTCAGACCATTAAATCAACAATGGTAGTCAATTACTCAATTTGAGGTTCCCCTACAAAAGCTTAGAGGAACCAACCATCGCTTGACGTTTTGCGTTGTTCTCCACCTCAGAGCCACAGCCACAAAGATGAGTGATGTCAACAGCACATTAAAGCTACGGGCTTCATCAATTATTAAGAAAGGTGAGCTTCCGCCGTGTCTCCGTCAGAGTCCGTTCCAACCCTCCATAGGAAACGGTACACCCAATAACCAGTCATAAAACAGGAAACAATCTTGTCTTACTGCCATCATCCATCACATTCCGAAAACCATGTGGGCCAACGGCATAATGGTGTCACTTTATTTGGACAGTATCCTACAGAAATGGCTTGTAAATAATGAACAAAAATAGGTTTGAATACTGTCAGAATACAGACAGTATTGATTAAGGTTATCCATATACCCACGGAATTACCTTAACAGATCAAAGGAGATTAAATACCAATCTAAGGACACTATTACCAAAGGCCACTAATCTTGATCCCAAAACAAATAATATAGTTATAAAACAAAAAAGGTCCCTTCACAAAAAATAAGTACCCCATGGCCTTCTTAAACGGCTGTTTGTGCAATCTGCCCGTGGCAACAGTAATTCCGACCGACAGGCCTAGCCCAGACGTTCAGAATAACGTCGAACACAGAAACAACCTCTGTGTCCACGGCACTGGCAAAATGTTCTCAGTCCCCCCCACCTACACCCTCTCATCGCTTTTCTCATCCAGCAGTTTCTGTTTGGACTCCTCCTGGGGAACCTGGACCTTCTTCATCTCCATGCCCTTGACCCAGGTGTATGCAGAAGACCCCCCGAGGACCATCAGGTTACTAGTCCACCAGAGGAAGCTTTTACTTGAGTGGTTATAAACCACCGCGATGACGGTCTGAGCGCAGGCCTTGGCCGTTCCCGACACATTGTGCGTCAGTGGACTTGTGAACTTTATCTGGAGGCCGGTCACGTAGCCAATGGCGAAACCGAACACTCCACCCAGCGTCATCATGCCCCAGAACTTGGGGTCGCCCAGGCGGCTAAATTTGGCCAGGTGGCTGATCTCATCGAAGACGAGGATGAGAGGGATGAAGAGGATGCAGGCGTTTATGTTGTTGTAGAAGGAGAGCTTCCAGATGTTCCCGTCGACCGCAGGCATAGCCCGCTTGGTGAAAATGGCATTGAGGGAGACGCAGGCACTTGCCAGCACCCCAAAAAATACACCCATCCAAGACAGGGAGCCTGCCACACCTTCCTGGTCCACACCCAACCAGAACCCACCTGACCGGAAAGAAACAAAGGATGCATTAACATGATTGCCACATTAAGTTTAGAATATGGCCAATTCAGGATTTAATTGAAGTCTTACTCTGGTGTGTTAGAAAGGAATCTGTTACAGGATATTAAATAAGTTGCTAGGATGAATAGGCTACTTATTTTTACCACCTACCCAGAATGACGCAGCAACATATAATGGCATAGAGGGACGTGGTCTGTTTCAGGATTATGTAGGACAGTAGGACGTTGAAGACAGTACTGAGCGATCTGCCGACAGTGTAGAAGGCCACCCCTACATGTTTTAGGCACAGGTTGTTGAAGGTTATCATCCCAATGAACACGATGGACAACGGCAGAACCTCCCGGGATACCTTTGGGTCGAACTTGACGGAGGGGAAGTCGATGACACCCGGACACAAGTGGGATAGCACGTGCATGCCATAGCACAGTACAACAGTCACAAGGCACTGATAAAATGTCACAAACAGCGGCGCGTCCAAATTTTTACTATCCAGTAAGTAGTTATTTAGAAACACCATGGTTATTGAAATGAACCAATAAAGTGCCACCACAGCAGCTATTTTGAGGGCTCGAAGTAAGAACGTCTCGCCTTTTCCATCCATGTCCGAACTCGCGAATGCCATTCTCAGGATTTTCGAGCGTTTGAGTTGTACCCTGTTCATGATGGAAATCATGTAGGAAAAATATGTAACAGACAGAGTTAGAAAACTGCAACATTCGTGTACAAACAAAATACAGCCATTACTAAATAGGTATATATAGGTCGCTATTATTTTTGCTTCGACCAATGTATTTACTATATAGACCGGTACGACATCGAACAAAAACAGAATGCCCTCTCCCAGTGACAACTTCCTGCACTATATGACGTTTCTTTTTAAAGACACAGTGCTAGAGTTGTACTATGGTGGGAACAATTCGGCAATATCCTGAAACTTAAAACGCAATAAGTTAAAAATGACTATTAATAACAGTTATGTTGCTTTTGTAGACTACCGTATATGCCACTCCTAGACCTGAACTACATAACGTAACATGCCCACAAACAAGATCACAACGTTAAGCACTTACAGGCCTACACAAATTATAATGAATAATTCATTAATTCTCTCTCCTCGTTTCTATTACACCAATAAAACGATTTGAATATAACTAGACTTACCTAGCTGCCGTCAAATCTTGTAAACGTTCACAATCTTAAGGCGTAAATGTTGCGACTATCACATAGCACAGTAAACAAGGAAGTAAAGGAAACAGTATCTCGTATACTCCGGTCTACTCCCCCACAGGTCCGGTTTGCTGTACTGATTACAGGTGTAGGCTAGGCCTATTGTGTCCCTTTCCTTGATTTTCCTGAGTTACTGCTTACCGGACGGATGCCGCGTTTGTGCAAGGCCGCTCAATTCTTTTTTCGCCCTCCAAAATACACAAATATCTGATATTAGTGATTAAAATACCCATTACAAAAAAATAAAAAATAAAAAAATAATAAGTTTTGTTTTGACTTCAAAAGCCCTTGGGTTCAAGTATTATTCTGAACTGACTAGTTGAAAGACCCTGTGGGACGGAAACAGAACCATGCTGTTGTGACTGAACCACCAATAACCCAAGATTACATTTTAAATTAACTTTCGGTTTAGCAGATCAGGAGTGGCTGTATTTCCTTTTCTGCAGGGTCTCGAATAGGTGGAACTTCTGCTGTTAGGCGAATTGGAAACAGTGAGTCTATGAACAACAATCCATGAAGCTCAGTTATGGTCTCCAGTGCCCCGGGGAAGCCTTGCTGAAGAGTTCTCTCCTTTGCAATGTCATCAATTTTTAATCACCCTCTTCAAGGAATTCCAAGATACATCACCACACATTAAGACTACATCTACATGAGATGTTAGGTCAAATGTGTGATTTGTCCCAAATCTGATGCTTTTAATTTAGCCTACATTTAGCATTAGCTTATTGCTAAATATTAGGGATGGAAATTGTATAATATAAGAAGCATTCTACTTCTTCTTCTTTTTTGTTTTACAGTGGATTCAGTTTTGATAAGTTTTATTAGTGTTAAAGTGCATTATTAAAGTGAATCAAGTAAAACACAATGACAACTGAGAAAAATGTGCACCATTTTCTAGTCAAATGGAAATGCTAAAGTATAGTTACAGACAATCAGAGTTATACTGTATATGTATTAATTTGGGAGAAAGAGAGCTAGTGATATAGGACAGGGCACCAGTCTTGTATCAAGTAAGCTCTGGTCTATAGTAGTTGTCTGCTTTATTTCTGTACTAATGGTTAGAAATGTGACGGCGTGTTTAGAATGATTAGACCCAGTTTATATACTCGGCTGTGACTGTCTTCCATGATATTACCAAGTCAAGACTCTGTCGCCCTACAGAAACATCATGCCATAATGTGGTGTCTTTCCATACCATCAGCCCCTCATTGACCATACTCTTTATAAGCAGTAATGTGTTTAGGCCAGTAGATGGAGGTACAGTCAAAAGCAGGATTATGTTGTCGGCTAAAGATAAGATTACAGACAGTTGTCCTTTTATTTTATTTTTGCAGTTTTTCCAGGTTTGTAGTGTGTGTGTTGGGACACTGATTTGTTTTTCTTCTGAAGCTTTGTAGCTTTCCCACCCTCTCCATCCAGTGACAGAACCTTGGTGAGCAACAAGGGTTGTGTTCATTCTCAAGTTTCTTCCATACTTTTTAACTAGAAGAATTTGAAATTGGAATTTGGGTAGGTTTTTGAATTGATTGGAATCTCAATGGAATTAACCCTGGTTAATGATTTTCCTCTGGTAATGTTTTGCTTTGAAATTGTTCTAGAAATGAAAAGAGCTGTATAAGTTTAAGATACTATTAATCCATTATTGGCTATCTTAGCAGCATCACGGACAGCAATCAATAAAA
Source organism: Esox lucius (assembly GCF_011004845.1). Lineage (NCBI taxonomy): Eukaryota > Metazoa > Chordata > Actinopteri > Esociformes > Esocidae > Esox > Esox lucius. Next base: position 33,342,682 of record NC_047570.1, on the reverse strand, counting down.
ATATATTTTACATTAGCAGATGTGACAAACTGCATATAGTGCATCTACCCAGCCCTCAAACCCTAAAATGCAAGCAACAACAGGAAGGAGCTTAGAGGAAATCTGTAGGAATGTCAGAATCTCGAGAGGAACTGGGGTGTCGTTTGGGATGCTAGAGTGGATTGGTGAGGGTGGCCACTCTGCTTCTGGCTCTGTCAGGGGAGATTATAAGAGGACATTGTTCATCAACACAAATGTATGAAAAGCCATTGTTTGAGAATTCTGAGATTTGATTTGATCTTTTATATTATGGTGAGACATAATTGGTATAATACTCAAAAACACTGTGGGTTAAGGACTCCTGAAAAAAGAAACCCACTGCACTTAATCTTCCAAATGACTTCCACAGTTTCCTGTGGCAAAGAGATATAAAAAGTTTAAGACCATATTGGAGCTGTAATTCTTTTTGATACATGCTGTAGCTATTGGATGGGATTTGGCTGTGTAGCTGACATTGGCCACTGGAGGTTGCTCTGGTTATTTATATCAGTAAGCTTTTGTATATTTTGTTTTATACAGTGGGGAGAACAAGTATTTGATACACTGCCGATGTTGCAGGTTTTCCCACTTGCAAAGCATGTAGAAATCTATAATTTTTCTCATAGGTACTCTTCAACTGTGAGTGATCTCTGTAATTGCAAACAAAGGTTTCTGTACCAAATATTAAGTTCTGCTTTTTTGATGTATCAAATACTTATGTCATGCGAGAAAATGCAAATTCATTATTTAAAAATCATACAATGTGATTTTCTGGATTTTTGTTTTAGATTCCGTCACTCACAGTTGAAGTGTACCTACGATAAAAATTAGACTTCTACATGCTTTGTAAGTAGGAAAACCTGCAAAATCGGCAGTGTATCAAATACTTGTTCTCCCCACTGTATATATATATATATATATATATATATATTTAGTGTAGTTACCTATCTCCTTCCTGTGACAAAGATTATCTTTATAGCAACCACCTCACCATAGCCATACCATTGTCGTCCTGGGTTTATGTATCCTCAGCTGCAACGAATAGCTGTAAGTTGTCCCACATATGCCTGCTACATTGCATGTAGAATTACAGTAATGATTGTCCCACTGAATAGTTAAAGAATCCTTAATAGCTCTACACTGCCATTTCATTCTGAAGAGATAGCTCATTTATCCTCTGTGGTCTAGGTTCTGCTAGGGAGCCCTCCCCTGATTTCACCCTTCAGAGTGCCCTGTTTTGATCAGGGACCATTGGGGTCTGGTTAAAAGTAGTACACTGCACAATAATATAGGGTGCCGTTTGGGATGCGCACCCTCTCACTCACTCTCTAAATATCCTGGCAAGTGCAGGCCAGTGTGCTTTATGTGCCATCGTATGAAGCCAACAGAACCCCGCCCTCAATTATGGCTCTTACATAATGTAGTGTATTAGCTCAGATGGGTGGCTGGGCTACAACCACCGGTTTTGGGCCAACTCGTCGTGCCAGCTCGGAGATAGAGAGACACAGGGAGCGGTTTTCTCCCCTGGAATATTTCTCCAGTTCCTCCTTTGTTCTCAGTCCTGTTCTCTTCTAGACCGTGGTCAAGTTCCTGGAGTGAATAATACAGCTCTTCACCAGTGGGAGGACCAGAGTTTAATCCTCTCATTTAGCAACACAGATAAACACTGAGAGGTTGTTGTTGCAGAACACCACACGCCAACTCAAAGAAAGCTCTTTGACTATTTATTGATGTGTTTCCAGCTATTTTAAAGCTCAAACTGGCTTGATGCATGCTCCTGTCGTGGTTATCTCAGCCTTAGAGAGTGTCAGGGGAGGGACAAGAGTCAATAATTAAAGTTAACCGTGCTTCCGGATTTCTGTAAAATATAAGCTGTAGTTCCTTACAATATGCAAGTACAGTGGTTTTTCTTCAGAAAATGGACATGGCACACATTGGCCCTTTTGCTGCACTGTTCGCGCTAACAGAGAAAGGGGTCCGTAAATCACTGCTTTGGTTCTGGCCAATGAGAATGGTGCAATCGGGCCAGCCATGGCAAACCACTCTTAGTTTCCATCACAACTGGACGTATCAACTCTTGAAGTTCAAATGCGCATACTGCACGTCGCTCCTCCTCTCCTCGGGAGATGATTGCCCACTCTTGGCCTCACTGGTTGCAGTTGCGGAGCTAATGAAGGGAAAATGAGTGTGCTTTAGTTTCCACGCCTGTGCACTGCCACCTGAGGGCCTGGTTCATTTTGCTGCTTGTTTAAAAGTGTTATCACATTGGTTAAGGAGGCGTGGCTCAGCTAGAGTGTTTGTTTGATCAATGAGAAGACTCCAGTCCAGAGGCTGTCTTACTCTGTAATGCATTATTTCTGACTAGTGCTTGTGTGTGTATCATTTTAGTAACACTTCATTAATAGAATGGGACCCTCTCTCTCTATCTATCTTTCTTGCGCTAACACTCTCGTTCCCTACTATAAAAGTTTTACAGGCCATGGTATAAAATATGAACACAGTCAAATGAGACAAAATAAAGTCATTGAGTGATAGACGAAAAAAATATAAAAATGTTATGCATCTCTGATATATAAAATATGCAAATATTACCGAGACCTTGGTTTCTGGAATAATTGTAACCGCTTGCATGTCTAGTTGTTTCAATTTCAATGGTAATTATTGTGGCTTAATGTAGATTATAATTTTCTTTTATACATAGTATATATGTTTTAAATATTTAGTTAGCAATCAATCAAATAATAATAATCACATTTATTTTATAAATCCTTATAATGTCCGCATTATCCACAACATGCTTGGATGGTTTGGAGAGATTACCAGCCTAAAACCTCAAGAATTAAGTGATGCAGATGTTGATGCCCAGTGGCTAGAAAAACCTCCCTAGACTCCAGCACATAATCTATGATCCAATCTTTCAGTGTTTTTTTGACTACTTTTTTGTTGAATCTTTGAGTCTTGAGAATCAATAATGTGGGTGACATCTGTGATTTTGGTCCGGCTAATATGGGCTTTTAGCTGCAGTGTCTATGTATATATAATTTAAAGTCTAATGAAAAGCAACCAACTGCCTGTACAGCCTGAACTCTGGATGCACTAAACTTTCGAAAGTGTTGCTAATCTCATTAACACTTTAGCACCCCAATCCCATCATGCTCTTCTTCAAGAGAGCAGAAAGTCAGAGCGGAGTAACTCATTAATCACCATCGCAACCTTAATCCGACAGATACAGTGGGGAGAACAAGTATTTGATACACTGCTGATTTTGCAGGTTTTCCCACTTACAAAGCATGTAGAAGTCTGTAATTTTTATCATAGGTACACTTCAACTGTGAGTGACGGAATCTAAAACAAAAATCCAGAAAATCACATTGCATGATTTTTAAGTAATTGAGGGAATGGGAGTTACTGAGGGAAGGAGGTTGTTGGCCAAGATCTCGCGATACATGGCCCCATCCATCCTCCCCTCAATACGGTGCAGTCGTCCTGTCCCCTTTGCAGAAAAGCATCCCCAAAGAATGATTTTTCCACCTCCATGCTTCACGGTTGGGATGGTGTTCTTGAGGTTGTACTCATCCTTCTTCTTCCTCCGAACACGGCGAGTGGAATTTAGACCAAAACGCTCTATTTATGTCTCATCAGACCACATGACCTTCTCCCATTCCTTCTCTGGATCATCCAGATGGTCATTGGCAGACTTCAGACGGGCCTGGACACAGTTGAAGTGTACCTATGATAAAAATTACAGACCTCTACATGCGTTGTAAGTAGGAAAACCTGCAAAATCGGCAGTGTATCAAATACTTTTTCTCCCCACTGTATGACCAAAAAAGGGCAGAATGTAGATCTTTTTTTGGTTCGGGGGAGGGGGATCTGGGGGGTCTCCTGTGGCCCTGTGCTTTCTGCTGACGGGGTTGAAATATTGATGTGGAATAAATTCCTCTAATTATCGGAGCTGGATGAATAGGGAAGTGTTTAATTAGCCCGAGTTCTTCTTTCCGATGCGGAAGGTTTTGATCTGAGCCATATGGTTGTTCTCTCTGATGTGTTCCGGTTCACACACCCTTAAATATGAACTCCTTTAGAATCTTTTTTAATGCTTTTTTTGCAATCAAGCGATCAAGTTTGTAAATTGCCTGGTGGGGATAATGACACAGAGAGAAACAGTAAATAATAATAATATTAGATAGATAATAATATATCTATCTGTCTATCTGTCTGTCTGTCTGTCTCTGCCTGTCTGTCTGTCTGTATATTGCCACACGTACACACACTCACCACACACACACACACACACACACACACGTACACATACACACACTAACACACACACACACACACAGTGGCTCTCATGGTTTTCTCCCCCCTTGGACTTTTTTATTTTGTAACAACATTAAATCTAAACGTATTTAATTAAGCATTCTTGCGGCTGATAACCACAAAAAAAGTCCATAATGTCAAAGTGAAAAACACAATCTGCAAATTGTTCTAAATTTATTACAACTGTGAATTTTTACAAGTATAAAACAGAACATACATTAATGTTCTTCAGACAGCTCCAACCAGGGGTAAGATATAATAACATTTTCAAGGCAAGGGATATCCTCAGGGGCATACTAATGACCTTTATTAAGAAAGAGAGAGAATATGGCACGTAAATCTGTCTAAAACAGGTTGTCCCTAAAAAGGGAGTGTCTGGGCAAGAAGAGCACTAGTCAGGAAGGCCACCTATGGCAACTCTATAGGACTGAGTCTTCCATAGCTGAGCTGGGAGACAATGTGCATACATAAAGTGGCCTTCATGGGAGTGACAAAAACAAAACAACTCACAGCAACTCTCAGCTAGAGTATGTCAGAAGGCGTGTTGGGTGACTGAGATCAAGAGGAAGAAGATTCTGTGGTCTGATGACACCAACATGGAGTTTTTTGTACTCAACACTGAGCCTAATCCTGACAACACCTTCTCTACGGGATGGCGGCAGCATCATGTCATGAGAATGTTTCCCTCTGTCAGGGCCTGAAAAGATTATGGGCAAAATGTATGGAGCAAAGTACAGAGAAATCCTGTAAGAAAACCTCCTTAAGTCTACAAGAGACTTGGGACAAGATTCATCTTCCAGCAGGATTATGATCCAAAATAGCCAACAATGACTTAAAAACAAAAAGGTCAATGTGCTGGAGTAGCCTGGTCAAAGGCCGGACCTCCATTCATCCGAGAATATATGAAAATAATAATTAACTTAAGGTCCACATTCAACTTGACGGATATCAATAAATATATTCTTTATCCCCTCTATTTCATTTTATTGTTATTGTACTTTCACATATTTTTCTTTGTAAAGCACATAGAATTTTTTCGATGTATGAATTGTGCAATTTGCTTGTTTGCTATTTCACCTTATTCAATCAATCAAATTTGATAATAAAGCCCTTTTTACATCAGCAGTTTTTACAAAGTGCTTTTACAAAACACCCAGCCTGAAACCCCAAGGAGCAAGCAACAACAGTGTTGAAGCACAGTGGCTAGGAAAACTTCCCTAAGAGGGGCCAACATTTAGGAAGAAAAATAGAGAGGAACCAGGCTTAGAGGGGTGACCAGTCCTCTTCTGGCTGTGCCGAGTGAACAGTTTGGTTAAGGTAAAACATCTTCTTGTTTCAAACATTATCATTGACGTTTTAAAATTGCACAATGTTCACCAGCGTCTACTATGTGTCTATGTGTCTGTTCAGGGAATAGAAAAAGACAGTTTTGAAACTAACAAACGGCTGAAAACTCTGGGTGAGGAGAGGTTACAAAAAACCTGACGTGCACGTCCAACACAAGGCTGACAGGCTTTCAACCGCACTGCATGGTGTGTCTGTGTGTGTGAATGTGTGTGTCAGTGTGTTTCTGTGTGTGCGCTTACCATTGTTTGTGTCTCTGTGTGTCTTCTTGGCTCCTTGAGGTTGAGCTCTTTGACAGAAGCAGAAGCTACCTGATGCCTGGAGGCCTCAGCGATATGCTCAGTGGCACAGGGCCTTTGAGGGCAATGTGTCAGTAGCTCCCGGTTGTGATGTGGCCCCGCAGTGTCTGTCTGTGTGCGGTGGGTGGGAGTGGGGGTGGGAGTGGGGGTGGGGGGGGTTAGCGGGTTCTCTGACTGATGAGCCCAGGCCTTGTTGTGTTGGGCTTTGTCTTCAGAGCTGCCGCTCCTGCAGTCTGGTTCTGTGCCTGGAAGGGACTGTCAGTTTAGGCCCGAGTCGCTATGGAAGCCGTTTTGTGGAATCGCAGCGCAGCACATCGCTCCATGCGTTTTCCCACTTCTTTTCTGGTTCCAGGAAGTGATATTGGAATGGGGCGTGTTTATCCCCATTCCACATCAACCAAGTCAACCCCTGTAACATGCATCGATAAACGGCGCTCGGTGCTCGAAGTCGGGCACGTTGCGTGTTCCCTGTGCCGTTTAACGTCCCTCTAAATGAATCCTCGAGCGTCTCCGCCTCCGGAACGAGGACCAGGGGGTCGTAAATAACCCTGCTTATCGCTGGGCAAAGCGTTGTCACGGCGAACAGCGGGGCCGGGATAGCGCATATGTCCCTTTATGAGCAGCCTAATAAAGCCTCTGCGATCTGACTGATGCGCTCGTCAAAAAACAATCCACCCTGCTGTCTTTACCTCATCAGACAAGGAGGAGCCGGGCGGGCCTCACCAAGACGGACAGCAGACCAATGTGGCGAGGATTTACGAGTCACGCCGCGACAGCGACTGGGCGGCAGTGAAGACATACAGGAGTTGTAAATACATACACGGTGTGGCCCTACGGTTCAGAAGGAACAGTAAATAGGCACGTAGTGATTTTACATACAGTAAACAGGCACGTAGTGATTTTACATACAGTAAACAGGCACGTAGTGATTTTACATACAGTAAACAGGCAGGTATGGATTTTACATACAGTAAATAGGCACGTAGTGATTTTACATACAGTAAATAGGCACGTAGTGATTTTACATACAGTAAACAGGCACGTAGTGATTTTACATACAGTAAACAGGCAGTTATGGATTTTACATACAGTAAACAGGCATGCATGGATTTTACATACTGTAAACAGGTACGTATGGATTTTACATACAGTAAACAGGCACGTATGGATTTTACATACTGTAAACAGGCACGTATGGATTTTACATACAGTAAACAGGCAGGTATGGATTTTACATACAGTAAACAGGCACGTATGGATTTTACATACTGTAAACAGGCACGTATGGATTTTACATACAGTAAACAGGCAGGTATGGATTTTATATACAGTAAACAGGCACGTATGGATTTTACATACTGTAAACAGGCACGTATGGATTTTACATACTGTAAACAGGCACGTATGGATTTTACATACAGTAAACAGGCAGGTATGGATTTTACATACTGTAAACAGGCACGTATGGATTTTACATACAGTAAATAGGCACGTATGGATTTTACATACAGTAAACAGGCACGTATGGATTTTACATACAGTAAATAGGCACGTATGGATTTTACATACAGTAAATAGGCACATATGGGTTTTACATACAGTGCAAGTCAGATGGTTTGGACACACTTACCCAATCACTTGACTGGTACTGCATATGTAAATGTGACTCACAACACACACACATGTTCCTAATGCGACACATGGAGCACACGCTCACGTAGCATGCATTCGTGTTTACACACGTACTGACACACACACACACACGTACAAACACATCATACAGGCATCCTCGGCTCTTAGTCACCCTGACTCCTAGCAAACAATCATTTGTTTATAAAATACATTTCCAATTAAATATTACCATTTGACCTTCCACAGAGGCACCATCTGTGACTTTGCTATTACATTTGGCTGGAATCCCTTATCCCTGTTTGCTCAATTGAAACTAGCACAGATTATTCACAGAAACACACACACCAGTACAGAGATGTGTAGACTCCCGCCCGGGGGGGGCGTGGCCATCAAGGAGGAACATGTGGATGTCTGTTTACGATACCGACGCTCCACTGAGCCCATTTGCCAGGAAAAGGGGTCTATCGTGGTTACCCAGTCTGTTAGGCAAACATGAGAGTGTTTATCTGTTTGAGGCCGGGCTCCAACTGGGCTGTTTGCTGTTTTCTGTCAATAACGAATGGGTTCATGAAAATGTTAGAACATGACCTTTTCGAGAAGTTTAGCGCCACTCTGGCTCAGTGTAGTGCTCAGGTAAGTGTTTCACGTCTTAATCAATAGTAACCAATTTGAGGATAATTCCCCCACGCACGTAATTCTCTTGTTTACACATTGAAATAGTGGACAGTGAGTGTGGTAGAGTGCAGTGGTCATGTGTTTCAGACCGGCCCTTCACAAATTAAGCCCATATACCCTGCAGTTACTCTATGTCGTCACATGACGCCAGTCAAACCAATCCGTTCACAATGTCATACATGCATGTTGACCCATTTAAATGGATGTCATACATGCATTTTAACTCATTCAAATGAATGTCATGCATGCTTACTCATTTAAATGGATGTCATACATGCATTTTAACTCATTCAAATGAATGTCATGCATTTTGACTCATTTAAATGAACTATATCTTATAGACAAGTTGTTAAGTACAAAAGTACAATGATTTATTCCCCAGACTTATTTTCCAAAGGATGTTTGAGTGTTCAATCTTATTTTATTGCACAGTGTGCTTATAATTTCTAATGAATATGTTTATTGCGGCACGACTGTGGAAATTGGGAAGGGGGAATGTATGGTCCAACTTTTATTATTTATGTTCAATACTTAAATCTGGGATGAACAGTCATGTTTCTAGAGACGGGTCATGCAGGTGTCTGAATTTAGTCCCTAAACTAACCAGCCGAGTAGTGATGGAAGTTCGTCTCTTTCTACTGACTTGAATCTTTCAACTTGCTCAGTGAAAATAAATTATATTTCAACTAATTTGATTCATTTGATTCCATAATGCTCAGCGCGCACACACAACCTACCACCTGTGAATCATGGACAAAAACATTGAAAGGAGACTCTTGTTCACCATGAGCTTATTTTCATGCGACAGAAAATTACACAAGTGAGGGTCAAACATTGTAAGTGTGTTTGCTAGGGATATCATTTCACTTATTGATCTTTTGGGAGGCCAAATCTATAAGCCAGACGGTGGCGGTGAATAAGCACAATGTGGTGTTTGTATGGTATTATTCTGGGGGGCATTGTATGGACCGATGCTTGAAGCTCATCTCTGGAGCTGCAGAACCAGATGAGAGGAGAACAGATTAATCCTACCCTTGCCTGCATAACTGCGGCACAAGTCACTCGAAGTCCTGACACCCAAGTCCTTAAAAATCACGCGTTCATAAAGAAGGATTTGCATGAACAACAAACTGCACATCACCACCATTGACAAAATGCATCTGTTTGTTACTGACTAAATCCAACACGCCTCGCCTTCAAGAGCAGTTAAATAAATAAAACAAAACACAGTCACCCTCTGGCTCTAAAGGAACGGGGTGTCCAACCCCTGACTGAAATGATGGATAGCACCTTTATCACGGAGGCTCTTGTTGTTTTTTCCCCCTCATCCAATCCCACCATGGTTCAGAGTGAAGGGCTGATGAGAAAAGGTCCGGAAGCTTCCGGACTCCGTTTAACCCGGTAGCTAAGGGAGGTCGGAGTGAAATGTGTGAATTCAGGGGCGAGTTGGCCAACCCGTCATCAGTATCATTCATTACAGGAACATCTGCACAATGAATTATACACCCGCCTGCCTGCCTGGTTGATGGAAGATAGCCAATTAAGTCTGCTCTTCATTTCAGGAACACGGAGCGTGGTAGCGTTAGCTGCAGTTTCAGGCTAACTGCCAAGGAGGAATTGTCATAGTATTTTGAAATGTGACACTGCAATGACTCAGCGAGGGAGAGTCTGTCACCTGCTGTCCTTCTTTCCTCGCTCTCTTTCCGTCCTTTGCCCTGCTGGTGTCACGGGAATGTGGCAGATCGAGGGACAGAGTAGAGACACCACCATCTCCCGTCCTGTCACGCAAACACACCCACTATGTCAGTCCCCTTATCGATTGGACCGGATGTAGACAAATAGAACGAGTGGGTGTGTAGAACTGTGGGTGCTGTGCCTATATGTTTGAGAGATAGAGAGTGGGGGAGATTTGGGAGAAAGTGGGGGACAGTGGCGGGAGAGTGTAGGGAGAGTTAGAGTGTGTTCACGAAAAGCGTATGTGTGTATTTTGTTAGAAAGTGAGTGAATGTCACCCATTCTGTTGTGTCAACACATGTTTTATGCAGAAGTTTTATTTGAAGTGCGTTTTTTTGTACCTCAATCTGGCCTCATATAATCACATCGCCTGATGTGGCTTTAAATGTTTGATGACAGGAGAACCTATTTTGGGGAGTCCAGCCATGCAGATACACAGATCTGTATATTTCATGGGTACCACTTTGAGTACGTTAGCATTAAGGGTATACATACTATATTGTGTATGTAATGATGACAATAATGAACCAACCAAAAGCATAGCTGTTATGACATAGCTATTGAGTGGCTTGTCTGAATGCTTAGTCATACATTTGAATCACTACTGAAAGCAATTTTGGCAAGCAATTTGTTTATTCATATTATTATTTTATTTACCAAAAGCAGTGGTGTTGGCTTGACTTGTGAATTATTTTCGAAGGGACAAAGAAATCCACAGCGCAGTGGGTAAAGAAGACAGGCATCAACCGGCCCATGAAACAACACATTAAAAATGGGTTGCCCACCGCCTGGCTTCCTCCCTCTGTCCTCATTCTCTAGTCTCTCTCGTTCTTCCCTCAGAGGGAAACTGTCACCTACAGACGCAGCCAGCCACACTTAAGTTGCTGGTGATTGATTCAACATCAACCCGTAGAAAATGTTATACGTCAGAACATGGTTGTTCAGTGGGAGAGTAGATAGCCCATCCCATGAGGAGATAAAAATATCAACATCAGCCAGTGTTGTGAGAGTACTGATTTATAATTTTTTTTCAACAAAGAAATAGGCCAATGTTGTCGCAAAAGTTGTATTTTTAAATCAGCAAATGGTGTCCCATGCTTACTGCAGTATGGATAATGTGGGTAAAAAAAAAAAGCTAATTGGCTGGGTGGTGCTACTTCCACTAACGGAATCAAGATGAATGGGGGGAATTTCATTTTATTAAACGACAATGGAAGACTGACCGTTCGGTAATGGAGAATTAGTTGTTTGATAAGTTACAGTGAATTTAATTGCCAATTTACTAACAAAAGATGTAGCTTCTAGCTGGCTGGAAATCATAACAACTTACTCCTCAGGCTGTCAGAATTCACTTCTTAATCTATATTACCTAATTAGTTGACAAGTTAAAACTAGATTTTCTTTTTGCATTTATTTTGACATGTCAATCCCAATAAGCCTATACCTCCACCAAGTCTCAACAATGTACATACATCGATCGGCCATAACATTATGACCACATGCCGAATATTGTATAGGTCCCCCTTTTGCGGCTAAAACAGCCCTGACCCGTTGAGGCATGGACTCCACTAGACCTCTGAAGGTGTGCTGTGGTATCAGGCACCAAGACGTTAGCAGCAGATCCTTTAAGTCCTGTAAGTTGTGAGGTGGGGCCTCCATAGATCCAACCTCTTTGTCCAGCACAACCCACAAATGCTCATTTAGATTGATGAGATTTGTGGAATATGGAGGCCAAGACAACACCTTGAACTCGTTGTTGTGTTCCTCAAACCATTCCTGAACGAATATAATTTTATTTGGCAGGGTGCATTATCCTGCTGAAAGGGGCCAATGCCATCAGGAATACCATTGCCATGAAAGGGTGCACATGGTCTGCAAGAATGCTCAGGTAGGTGGTACGTGTCAAAGTAACATCCACATGAATGGTAGGATCCAATGTTTCCCAGCAGAACATTGCCCAAAGCATCACACTGCCTCCACCGGCTTGCCTTCTTCTCATAGTGCATCCTGGTGCCATGTGTTCTCCAGGTAAGCGACACAAACGCACCCGTCCATCCACGTGATGTAGAAGAAAATGTGATTCATCAGACCAGGCCGCCTTCTTCCATTTCTCCGTGGTCCAGTTCTGATGCTCACATGCCCATTGTAGGCCCTTTTGGCAGTGAACAGGGTGTCAGCATGGACACCCTGACTGGCCTGTGGCTACGCAGCCCCATACACAACAAAGTACGATGCACTGTGTGTTCTGACACCTTTCTATCAATACCAGCATTAACTTTTTCAGCTATTTGAGCTACAGTAGCTCGTCTGTTGGATCAGATCACACGGGCCAGCCTTCGCTCCCCACCTGCATCAATGAGTCTTGGCCGCCCATGACCCTGTCGCCGGTTCACTGCCTTTCCTTCCTTGGACCACTTTTGATAGGTACTGACCACTGCAGACCAGGAATACCCCACCAGGGCTGCAGTTTTGGAGATGCTCTGACCCAGTTGTCTAGTCGTCACAATTTGGCCCTTGTCAAAGTCGCTCAGATTCTTACGCTTGCCCATTTTTCTTGCTTTTAACACATCAACTTTGAGGACAGAATGTTCACTTGCTGCCTAAAATATCCCACCCACTGACAGGTGCCATGATAACGAGATTATCAGTGTTATTCACTTCAGGGGCGTGGCCACCCTTGAAACCACAACTGCCACCCCAACATCGACCAGAATTTTGTTTTTATAATAATAAAGTTGTAGCTCATATTGTTCATTAAAATATTATCAAAACATAATAATAAACTACCATGCTCAAAATTACCCGTAATGGACCTTTAGCAAAAGGTGCATCTAACATAGATGCTCATCTGATTGGCTCATGTATGGATGTGGTCGTACGAATTGAGTCCATTCGTTAGTGATGGCCAAACAAGGCCTTGTTGAATCGATGAGGCTTTCCAGCACAAAGGCTAATTTCTCGATGCCTTGCCAAGAGATGCCTCATTGAGGGTACATACTGGTTGAAATCTTTAATAGCAGGTCAAATAATGATCACTGCAATGACGTTGCTTTGGCTCAATGGAAGCTTCAGTCATCCACTTCAAGGACTCCCGTCAGTTGCAATGCGAAGCCAATATAGTTATAATAGGCTATGACAAAAGCCTGTTCACACTTAAATTGTGTATTGTTATTTTTTCCTAAACATTTGTTTTTATTTGCATAAGTAATAGGTAAATATTCAATGTAAACGTGCATGTTTAATCAGTGAGTAAACAAAGAGAGACGACATTTGTGTTGGCTTTAACCTGTTTTGAACTGGCAACTGAGCTTTTGTAACTGGACAGTGAGGGAATGAGTATGCAGTACAGCGCAGAAACAAAGCTTCACACATCATCTAAGGGGTGTTTTATTTTCACTGAAACGGGTTCCGAAGCTTCGTAACAACCTGTCTCTCTAGAAATGTTTTTCTGATTTTTCTCAAATACTATTGGTCCATTTCCATGTCAATGAGGTATTGAAAGGTTAATCAGTTAAAGCCCTGTATTTTGAAGTTTAGGCCTATAACTACAGGTGCTGGTCATAAAATTTGAATACCAACAAAAAGTTGATTTATTTCAGTAATTCCATTCAAAACGTGAAACTTGTATAATGTATACATTCATTCCACACACACTGACATATTTAATTTTGATAATTATAACTGACAACTGATGAAAACCCCAAATTCAGTATCTCAGAAAATGTTAATATTGTGAAAAGGTTCAATATTGAAGACACCTGGTGCCACACTCTAATCAGCTAATTAACCCAAAACACCTGCTCTCAGTCTAGTTCTGTAGGCAACACAATCATGGGGAAGACTGCTGACTTGACAGCTGTCCAAAAGACGACCATTGACACCTTGCACAAGGAGGGCAAGACACAAAAGGTCATTGCTAAAGAGCTGTTCACAGAGCTCTGTGTCCAAGCACATTAATAGAGAGGCAAAGAGAAGGAAAAGATGTGATAGAAAAAAGTGCACAAGCAATAGGGATAACCACACCCTGGAGAGGATTGTGAAATAAAACCCATTCAAAAATGTGGGGGAGATTCACAAAGAGTGGACTGCAGCTGGAGTCAGTGCTTCAAGAACCACCACGCACAGACGTATGCAAGACATGGGTTTCAGCTGTCGCATTCCTTGTGTCAAGCCACTCTTGAACAAGACACATCGTCAGAAGCGTCTCGCTTGGGCTAAAGACAAAAAGGACTGGACTGCTGCTGTGTTATGTTCTCTGATGAAAGTACATTTTGCATTTCCTTTGGAAATCAAGGTCCCAGAGTCTGGAGGAAGAGAGGAGAGTCACAGAATCCACGTTGCTTGAAGTCCAGTGTAACGTTTCCACAGTCAGTGATGGTTTGGGGTGCCATGTCATCTGCTGGTGTTGGTCCACTGTGTTTTCTGAGGTCCAAGGTCAATGCAGCCGTCTACCAGGAAGTTTTAGAGCACTTCATGCTTCCTGCTGCTGACCAGCTTCATGGAGATGCAGATTTCATTTTCCAACAGGACTTGGCATCTGCACACAGTACCAAAGCTACCATGTTATTCCTGTTCTTAATTGGCCAGCAAACTCGCCTGACCTTAACGCTATAGAAAATCTATGGGGTATTGTGAAGAGGAAGATGCGATACGCCAGACCCAACAATGCAGAAGAGCTGAAGGCCACTATCAGAGCAAACTGGGCTCTCATAACACCTGAGCAATGCCACAGACTGATCGACTCAATGCCACACCGCATTGCTGCAGTAATTCAGGCAAAAGGAGCCCCAACTAAGTATTGAGTGCTGTACATGCTCATACTTCTAAAAATATTTTTTTTGTATTGGTATTAAGTAATATTCAAATTTTCTGAGATTCTGAATTTGAGATTTTCATTAGTTGCCAGTTATAATCATCACAATTAAAATAAATAAACATTTGAAATATATCAGTCTGTGTATAATGAATGAATATAATATAAAAGTTTCACTTTTTGAATGGAATTACTGAAATAAATCAACTTTTAGATGATATTCTAATCTTATGACCAGCACCTGTATAGTTAGTAATTTTATAATCCAACACTACTGTTGTTTGCTCCTTGGGGTTTAAGGCCGGGTGTCTCTGTAAAACACTTTGTGACAACTGCTGTTGTAAAAAGGGCTTTATAAATACATTCGATTGATTGATTGATAGTTTGGTTGTCGCTGTAGTCTAGTTTGAATACGCTGGTTCGGGTAAATCTGTACGGAACACGCGTGAGTGCACTCATCATACTTCAGACGTTTGTTGGATGCTGGTGAGTAGTAAAGTAGTGCTGTATCTGATTTAGGAAAAGAAGGATGACATCCATTCGCTAGACATGCATATGTATTTTTATACACATTTCATATTCATGTGTGTATGTTTTATTTATTTTTAACAATTAACTGTTTCTGTCGCGGATTGCGCAGCTAAGGCCCAGACATGTCTCAATATTTCACGTAACTTAATGCTTGAATATATTTGTGACAAGCTTTGTCGGGTTCTCAATAATATTATAATAAACCTTGTTTTGTTTCCAAGCATGACATTTTCCGGTACAAAACTCAATCTATGTATTCTTCATAGTCTAGGTAATGTGATTGCTGTTAGCTGCAGTTACATATTGACGTGGCAGCGTGTAGAGGGTTAACATAACGTGTGGATGCAAGCTGGCTACGTGTCTCTGGCTAGACGTTAGTTGTATAGTTAGCCTACATCTAGCAGCTATCTATGGTTATTATTCTCAGTGCAAACAGACTTTGCTTAATATTAATTCAGAATTAAAATTGTGAACATTTGTGACTAGACTAGCTACGAAATGCAATTGCACACCTTACTAGCTACCTGTCCTACATGCAGCAACAATCATTGCTCATCTGATAATGCAGGCTACTTATTTCACATGAAAAGTCGTCGTTTTTTCTACAATACATTTGATGAACATGTATTTGTTTTGTTGTTGTTTCCTGTGTTGTGCGTGCCATAGAATAAGCACATTTGAGAAAAGCAGAATAATCTAGTTTCTTTGAAAATTATTAAATATTGAATAATAATGAGCAAATTTAAAATGAGTATCTGTACATTTTTAAGGTGATTAATAGGTAATTATATCTTGGCCAATCTTTATTTTTCTACTTCGTCTTTTTTAGTTATGCAAGTCTGTTTAACACATTTTTGCCAATTGTAGACTATCCAAATTATGTAATATAAAAATACATTTATATGTACGAATTAATTGTCTATTGTATTGTGATTATTGTTTGAATAATGTTTGAAGTTGGAATTATGTACATTTTATACTGTATGTCTCATTCAGATTTTAAATCACCTCCTAGGTAGGAGTAATGATTCAAATTTAGCTAATGTTAGGTTATCATTATTTTGTAAATAATTGGCATTCTAGTATTATTACAGAATTATTATAAACGATAAAGCTAATATTAAGTACAATATCACCATTATTTGGCCATTCGTGTTGTTACAATGTTACTAAGATCTTCGGCAAATTGAACTTTGTCCTATTTATAAATTAGATGGTGTCACCCCAGATAGTGCTCTTGCCACCCCTTGGCCACCCCATGTCTAAAACTCTGGACACGCCGCTGATTCACTTCACCTGTCAGTGATCATCGTTTTATGGCTGATCGGTGTATATCAATATAATGTGCACATCATGGGTTCAACATGACAGCCAGATGAAATTGTTGTTGAAAGATAGAGCAGTTTACCCTCCACACACCCCCCCTTGGAGGTTAAAGGGTCTAGCCGGTAATAAAAAAGGTCATGGGTTTGAAACCCGAGGTGAACAATCTGTTCTTGTGCGCCAAAGCAAGGCACTTAACACAATTTGTTTTCATGTCACCGTTCATGACACTACCCAACATGCAACAGCTAACAACTGAAAGCTGCTCCTTGCTTTTTACGGTTCAGCCGTCCATCTCCACAGAAAACCTGACGGTCACCACGCGAGCCTTCACGCTTAGTGTATGTGGTATGTACACGTCACAGAGGACAATATAACCATCGCTCTGCGTCACTGTCTGACGCATGCACCTAACAAACACAAACACCGGCATTAGGCGCGCACGCACAAACGCACATTACTCCATGTTTCCCCCTCTCATGAAATGCTGTCTGTGACAGCTTTATGTAGGCTCCTATTGATGGGACTGTCAGAAGCTGTTGTCAACGAATGATTAAGGTGATGCTGTAAACCTTAATGCACAGATGTGTGTGGTACGTACGTGTGCACGTTCGTGCATGTGGGGCCTCTGAAATAGCCTCGCTGGTATCTTGTTCACAGCGATCTATATCGGGAAACCAACATGAGGGTTACATACAGTTCCTTGTTTCTCTGCTCTTCTGCTTTAACCAGAGCATTTCTTAGATGTGCTGCCTCCCGTATTTCGCTAGCTAGTTTGAGCTCTGGGGTCATATCGCCTTCAGGGGAACAGCGACTGAAGCATTGGAATTTTTCCCACATCTCCTCTCATCATTCCACTGGCATGTCTCTTCTGCTGGAGGCTGTTGTGTCATGATCTCCTTCTGTTTCCTACAAAGGCTTCATTCTTTCAACAGCTGATGACACTATTTTGGGTTTACTCAGAATTCATGTGCTGTTGAATTGTACTTCTGATATCCTACCTGAAAAGACACACGGCTGGATTCCAACTAGTTTATTTGAAGGGAGAATTTATTCCAGTTTTTAGAAAAGTTATTTCAAGTAAAAGTAGGCCTGGGGAGAGATATAAATAACTCACTTTTGATTATAGATAAAAAATTACAGAACATATCTAGAATAGAGATTAGGTAGTAGTGGACATAAATTACCAACTGTCACCTTTACCCACTCCAATTCTTTGGACACACAATTAGCATTGTGATTGGAATGGTTTTCTCAGTATTACGAAGAACAGGATGTCCTTCTTTACTGTGACTCACATGCCAACTAGTCTAACTGATGGTGCAGAATGGAAAACTGAAAGAACATGGGATGTTTTATTCAGAACGGAATGGACAAAGAACTGCCTCATTACTGGAACATTGGGTGTGCGACTCTAATTTCCTCAAGGACTGGATAAAACCTAAAATGGCACATTTAACGGTACTGCTGGATTGACCTGGAGCGTGAGGATTGCCAGCTCTATTCAGTTGATGCAGTAATAATGTCCTCTACATATAGGAAACAACCTTTAGGAATGATTGACCAAATTGATGAAATTCAACAATTCGAAAAGATCTGGGAAACCATGCTAAAATATTGAATTTTTTCCGTTAACAACATTCATTTTTGTGATATTTTTTATTGTATATTTTTGTTAGAATTTTTGCCTTTAGAACTGAATTTAATTATATGAAAAACACAACCCAGCACTATTACGACTTCAAACAGCAGTTCTGAGTAGACATATTTGAAATGCTCTGGAAAATACATATATTTTTTAATTAAAAGAGATCAGGTATTGCCATTATTCCCAGGGTGATCTACCAAGGAACAAACTGTCCAAAACTTTACTATCGGTTCTGTTTAGTTTCTGCTCGCTTTCTGCTTTTTTTTGTTGTTGTCAAGCAACGATCGAAAAGTTAGCAACCTACTGCACACAAAGGCTCTAAGAGCGTGAGAGTTGATAAACCTCAGAAATCAATCTTGGGACTGATAGCGGGTTAAGTATCTAGATTTAGGGGTGCTCTCAGCCATCCAAGAGAGATGGTGGAGCGATGTAATCAACATGGGGTCAGTGAAAAGCTCATCTATTACAGGACTGAGTGGAGGCCCATCACCGTGATACTAATGAGCTTTTAAAGGGGCCCACTGAAAGAGGGCTACCAGTGAATTAACTTCAGCCTGACTATAATCCTGTGTGTTTTGAACCAGTCCAAAAGTGAATATCATATTTAAGCCTTATTTGAAAACCTTATATGAACAACGAGTAAAGGGGAAATGGTGCACACACTGAGGGTTTTCTACAACTTTTATCATGGTACATAAGACAAACTTTGGGAAAACGATAGGTTTACAGGAATGTATTTTTGATTTGTTCAACTGCTGTACCAGCTCCTGTCCTTCAGAGAGAGATGGGAGACAGCGGGTCACAAAGCAGAACTTCTGTCCGCTGGAGCTCAAAATTAAACACCAGGGCAGAGCAGTGCGGGCTGGGAAGCAGGAAACAGCTTATGTCATGGGCCAGTAGGAGAGGGCCGCAGGACTTCCCACTTACTGGATAACACTCTGGGCGGAGAATGGGGAGAGAGAGGAGCGAGACTGTGTGTGTGTGTGTGTGTGTGTGTGTGTGTTAAAGCCACTTAAACATGAAGTACCCAGACAAGGTGACCTAGCATCAGTTCTGGACCGGTTCCAACAGACATCTCACTGCAATTTAACAACAGCCCTGCATTAATTTCAAGTCCCAGATTCAGCTCAATCTCACATTATTGGTGTCTGAAGAGCTAGGATGAAGTGTGTGAAATCCATAGCAACATTTGCATAGTGCAAGTTAATAACTTCCGGCCTATCAGGAGAAAGAATTCTCCTGATAGGAGAAGAATATGCCCTGTCTGTCTGTAAATATACTAAATAGCACTCGTTAATCACTTATGTCTTAAAGCTAAAGTTATGACAAGTCTGTACACCTTTTTTATTGTGTCTATGCATTGTTGGCATAATGTTTAGCTGCAGAAGTGATGGTTGTCAATCATATGAAATTTGTAAAGTGCTGTCTTGATCACTGTAATTGTTTTATTAAGTGGAACATTTTGAAATAGCCTACTCTCAAAGATTTTGCACCATCATTGTACATTATAATTGACTGCCTACCAATTGCCTGCTACAGCCCAGGCAATGTCATTGGGTGTTGGTGTATCCTGTACAATACAGTATATCTTGCCAAACCAACATGTCTTTTTTCATGTTATCTTCCCAGTCATCAGGGACAATCAATAATTGAATGTAAAAAAAAAAAGTACAATCTTATTATCTAATTTTCTAAGAAAGAAAAAAGAGACATATTCTTTCCCTGCTTTTATCAAGCTCCTGGTGTGAAAATAGCAGCAGAGGAATATAAATATTTTAAAGAATATGTAAAATTAGAAGGATTTCTAAGGCTCCACTTTGAAGTGTTGTCATGGTAGCTGAGATGGGTTCCCGCACTCCTCCGGTAAGTCACGGAACTTCTAGAATGTCCTTACACATCAGGCTCCCCGCGCCAGCTCCTCCAGTCTGAATGAAGATAAGCTGTATTGTTCTGGGGTTCATGACAGACATAACTAGACAATTCCTCATCTTCTCTCTATGACCCTGTGAAAGTAAAACTGTTTATGATAATCATACGACAGATGGGCTGCGTCGGCAAAAATAAATAAAATAAAGACTGAACAACTTGCATCCGGCTGGGATAAGTAGGTCTGCTATTTTGGGCGGGTAATCATTCTTAGGAGGAAATTGTGTGTCACGGCTAGGCCGATTTCTGGACAGACTTTACCTCAGAAAGAGATGCCAGGAACCCCCATGGAGTCGATCCTTTCCTCTAGGAGGGAGAGGCACACCATGATTTACTGGAACAAGACACCCTCTTTATCTTCTTTTGGGACGTGTAACGTTCACATAGAAATGTACATAAACAGAACTCTCAAAATGATTTTTTCCCCCTATTGCAAATAAGCCTTTCTGATACCAGACTGCCCTCTGTTGTCGACCGCAATTGAAATTAAAAAAGAAATCCTGTTAGAATGCAGGTAGTTGTCTCCACACAGATTTTTTTACCAGCAAAAACCCAAGCCGTTTGACGTTTTTCACATTAAATTAGAAATGTCACCTCACTAAATCCAACTACGGGGCTAAAAGTTCACACATTTCTTTAAGTTTTAAATAACACTTTCACAACCCTACATTCCAATGCTTATCTTTCTCGATAGGGTGATGGGTAAATTAAATTACTTATCTGTCTCAAACGTCATTACTCTTATCTTTCAGTAAGGCGCATATCAAATTAGATTTCCGTTTAACACCACCAGTAGCTTTTTCAATACTTAGCAACACAAGAGATTTGGAGTCTGACTTTTTCACGAGGAAAATTAAGCGTATTAGGCGGATGTCTTCCAGTGCAGAGCAGAACTGATCTCTATTTGATTTGGCTGTGGTGACTCAGCGTGCCTCTGGTACCTTGTTAAAGCTGCTGATCAAGGATCAGCTTAGTACAAACATATTAGACCATTTAAAAGTGACTCTAATAGCAACGTGACAGACGCAGCTGCGCTTTGAAAGTCAGCTCCATGGAGGGCACCACATTGACTGCCCCCCTCTTCAGCTAAAACAAAAAATAACGATCCCTCATCTCAGCATCTCATCTTTAGCGATTCCACCAATAACTGGCCAGTATAATTTAATTTGCACTTATACATGTCCTGAACCGAGAGGTTGAACTAATATGCACCACATCTCTCTTTGAGGATGGGAACAGAGGACCACTGGGCTGCTGGAACCAGCCTGAAACCTGCATCCACCATTTTATTTTACTTCAGTCTGGCCCTTCTCGATCAGGATTCGAGGTAACACTTTCCGATAAGGGTACATGAACTACCATTAACGAAATACAGTAGTTAACATGGACGAATGATGAACAATGACATGAACAAACGGTTTATAATGATAACCCTTAATTTATTAATGATTTGCAAATGCATTAACTAAAAGTGTGTAGTGTCATTTGTTCATGCTGACACAGGACATAAATTTGTGTCGTTTTTTGCAGGAACACAGTTTGTACTGTAATTGTTTAATGTTGATGCAGGACATGCATTCATGTAGCCAGTTGTTTGCATGAATATGTACTGTACATTATTAATAAGGTAATTCAATTGGTTAATATGATTACAGTGCGGCCACCATTATTACTAAGGCAGGCTGGTTACTTGCGTCTTCAAATAGGCGTGACGCGCACAAAATGTATGGTCGCATTTAGGGTTATGTATTGTTTGAAATCGGGAAGCATTACATATATTGAAGGACACCTACTATGGTTGGCCAGTAGGGGGCAGAAAGACGTGGTCGCTTAGCGTTGGGACTGAATTCGATCAAAAATAAACACCTGCGCATTCTGGTAACTCTTGAAGGAGAAGCCATGTTTTATTTCTCATAATTTGTCCTGTTTTCCAGATGGGTAATGTACAAAAGCACACTGGACATTTCGATATTGGGCTGTTAAAGTGTAGGTGGAGAGTTGGAAAGCATAGTAATTTTATAACAATGAGTTAGACTGAAAACCCATTTTGAATGTAAAATGCCATGATGGTGATGCCTTCTTTTGAAAAAAACGAATTTGTTACAGTATGAATATTTTATTTTCTAAAACAACACTCATGACAATATCCCTAGGATTAATATAATATAATTTTGTAATTGTATTGTTTAGGAACTTTGCAGTTGTTGCACTGTAAGGGTTAGCGATTAGCTAGTTCCTGTTAGCTGGCTCCAGTTAGCTGTATGCTAGCTCCAGTCAAATGTTTGTTAGTTTCGGTTAGCACTTTGCTAGCTTGCTCAGCCATAGTATATATTTGTGTTAACATTAAGGTAATTTGCAATTGTCTAATCCTTTTACCAGATTTTACTACACTAGCTGAGCATGAAGGTGTTATACACATAAGTACAACATTACTGCTGTATACGAACTTTGTGAAATGTCTGATGTAAAAAGGGCTTGACAATTACATTTGATTAACTGATTAATGTGACTGTTTATTTTTTTGCATAAGCCTGTTTACACTTAAACTAAAAATACATAACTCATCTCATACAAATTGTCTTTATAGCCTACACTTGGTTATTCCTTTCATTCTTTAAGGGAGGTGCTGTCACTAGTGTTCTAACACCAAACCATTAGTTCATACTCTTTTGGTCCACTGAATAATCATTGAGCCAGAATAAAGCATTAATAAAGGATACCTCACTATTAGGTAATTATTTTGTGTCCCTTTAAGTAATGAATTATTCTACCTTAACAATCACTAACAAATGACCCATTGGTAGTTAAAAACCCTTAATAACTGATACTTCACCATTAGTTAATTATTTTGTGGCCCCTTAAGTAAAGTGATGAATTATCATACATTAATAATCACTAACTAACGACATGAGTTCATGTTCTGTCTCAACATAATCAAATGACAATACACTGTTAGTTAATGCATTTGTAAGTCATTAATAAAGTAGGGGTTATCATTATTAACCATTTGTTCATGTCTTTGTTCATCATTCGTTCATGTTGACTACTGTATTTGTTAATGGTAGTTCATGTATCCTTATCGGAAAGTGTTACCGGATTCCAAATATGAATAAGAATCTTATTCATGAGTGTGGGATTCCACCAGACTGATGAAGTGCCACCATGTGTCAATAATCAGATTAGCTCCACCAGATTAAAGGCCTACGACCACGTGTCAACAATCAGAGTAGTTCCACCGACTAGAGGACTGCCGCCATGTGTCAACATCAATGTGTTTGTCTGTAGTGAACACAAACACACTTCCCTTGTGTGAGTTGGCCCTTTGTGTTTGTTCACACACAAATCCAATGACATGGACTGGCGCCTCATCGACAGAAATCTGTTATTATTCTGTCTTACATTGTCCAATCTTTTTTAGTGCTGGAATGAAACTCTACATTGCGGATGAACTACATTTCCCCTAATTACATAACCCTTTCTATACAGCCTGTGAAGTTTCCAAGGTCACGGACTAGCTAGGCCGCTGAAATATACGTGTATAAACAGAGAGTGGGTTACAGAGCAGATTTCTAGATACTCTCCATTCAGTGTCCTGTGGAGGAGACACTTGTGAACAACCTCCGCTAGTTTTGCAGGGTTTGTGGGAGCTGCAGTGCTGCAGGATGGTGTTTGCCATTTGATAGTTGTAGAGAGTGTGTAACATCATTCTGTGCCATGGATGGGACAACTGGATAAAATGAAAATAATACGATAGACTGATAGTATCCAGCATGTGTTTCGTCATTCTGGTCCTCCTTGGGGAATTTGTTATTGTCTTTTAAAAGGGAGAAGTCGTTGTGAATTAAACATACATGATCCAATGTCATGTTTAGATTTAGAGGGTTAACAGCCTGTGGTATGGAAATGGTTATTGGATCTGTGGTCTTGGGGCGGAGATATAATAATGAGGGGCGGAGATATAATAATGAGGGGCGGAGATATAAGGGATCAGGACAATCTAGGATGTTTTATTTTTAGCCCGCTTCATTGGCCATCATAGATTTAACTTTAACCTCATTTAGGATACTGCTGATGTTCCCTCCTCAAATAAATAACCTGGAGCATCTCTCGTCGGACCGGGCTTAGTTGTGGATCAGCTCAGAGAAAAACAGACAGATATCCAGTGGGGAGAACAAGTATTTGATACACTGCCGATTTTGCAGGTTTTCCTACTTACAAAGCATGTAGAGGTCTATAATTTTTATCATAGGTAGATTTCAACTGTGAGAGACAGAATCTAAAAAAATCCAGAAAATCACATTGTATGATTTTTAAATAATTAATTTGAATTTTAGAGATAAGTATTTGATCACCTACCAACCAGTAAGAATTCCGGCTCTCACAGACCTGTTAGTATTTCTTTAAGAAGCCCTCCTGTTCTCCACTCATTACCTGTATTAACTGCACCTGTTTGAACTCGTTACCTGTATAAAAGACACCTGTCCACACACTCAATCAAACAGACTCCAACCTCTCCACAATGGCCAAGACCAGAGAGCTGTGTAAGGACATCAGGGATAAAATTGTAGACCTGCACAAGGCTGGGATGGGCTACAGGACAATAGACAAGCAGCTTGGTAAGAAGGCAACAACTGTTGACGCAATTATTAGAAAATGGAAGAAGTTCAAGATGGCGGTCAATCTCCCTCGGTCTGGGGCTCCATGCAAGATCTCACCTCGGGGCCATGTATCGTGAGATCTTGGCCAACAACCTCCTTCCCTCAGTAAGAGCATTGAAGATGGGTTGTGGCTGGGTCTTCCAGCATGACAACGACCCGAAACACACAGCCAGGGCAACTAAGGAGTGGCTCTGTAAGAAGCATCTCAAGGTCCTAGAGTGGCCTAGCCAGTCTCCAGACCTGAACCCAACAGGAAATATTTGGAGGGTGCTGAAAGTCCGTATTGCCCAGCCACAGCCCCAAAACCTGAAGGAACTGGAGAAAGTGGGCCAAAATCCCTGCTGCAGTGTGTGCAAACCTGGTCAAGAACTACAGGAAACGTATGATCTCTGTAATTGCAAACAAAGGTTTCTGTACCAATTATTAAGTTCTGATTTTCAGATGTATCAAATACTTATGTCATGCAATAAAATGCAAATGAATTACTTAAAAATCATACAATGTGATTTTCTGGATTTATGTTTTAGATTCCGTCACTCACAGTTGAAGAGTACCTATGATAAAAATTACAGACTTCTACATGCTTTGTAAGTGGGAAAACCTGCAAAATCAGCAGTGTATCAAATACTTGTTCTCCCCACTGTAGCAAGCCGACCCATTTCCGTCTTTATGCATCCAAGGAAGTGAGAATTAGTCAGGTGATCTATTAGTGAACACCTGGATCTACTCTATGATTGTGATTGATTATTATTGATTAGTTCTGGTGCTCTTTGTAACACTATCATAACACACAGGTTGAAACATTCATAACTATATCAACAAACCATTTTATTTCTCTCAGTCTTGACAGAGAATAGGATGGCTATTTCGTGCGGCGATATCACAAGTATTTAATACCAACCACGGCTTATGATAATTGATTAATTGATTCCCTGTTAAGCTCCTCAATATTCCTTAATACTCGCCCCTGCTTATCAGCTGCTTTCTCTCTAAGTCATCTAATTTAATGCAGAAACACTCTCACCTGGGAGGTGTCTGTGCCTGAGCGTGACGGTGTCGTGGGGGACAGTATTTACTGCCTCTCCGCAACACTGTCTCCTGCTGTGTTTATGCAACTGCTGCAGCAGCGCTAGCTTTGAAGCCGGGAGAGAGAAAGAGAGAGAGATGGAGAAAGAGATGGAGGGAGAGAGAGAGATCAGTGAACACCAAGGGAGATACAGTGAGAGAGACCACCAGTATCTTCTGCTGGGAAGAGTAATGACACGATCACACTAACAGCAGGAGGGCATTTCCATACATCAGAAAAACACAACGCTGGCTGAATGAAAGATCTGTTTTTGTTGTGTTGTGCAAATTGCATCAGGATTTTTTTCCCCTCAGAAATATGCATCCTAATGTGAATCAGTGTTAAAACAAATAGTTTGTACCGGCTGTATAGAATCTTATTTGGATTAGAGGACCCGGTGTTGTTCCTCCTATGTGGTAGTATAGTAAGTTCAATATTGTTTCCATAGAAACAGCAATGTTGACCTTTACGACCCCGCTATTTGATGCTTTTTTATATCTTGTTCGGAATGTGTATTTGTCCTCTTTCTCTGGAATACTTTCACTTCCTAGCATGTTTATTGTGATATAAGATGTGAATTGCTTTTCGTCATGAATTCATGTAAAAACCTTGAATTTAACTAGAAGGATCTTCAAAGATTACGCTCTCACACCGCACAGAGGATACTACTGACAAGGTTTTGTGGCATTTTAAAAGGCTGCATACCGTAGGTCCCTTCAGAAAGTTCAGATAGATAATGTATATTAAAAGGAGAAGTGCTGCAGGGGAGTGATATGTCAGCCAATACCTTTTTTGTGTTGCCTGGGAGCATAATATGGTGGAATGAGTCTTTTCCGGTGGCCAAGTTCTCGCTTGCTTAAGCACCTATTGATAATTTAAATTCAATTAGGTGCAGGGCGATAAATCTAGCCAGGACTAGGGGGAGGAGCGGCAGAATGTCTTACACCTGAGAAACCGTGGAAGGGAAATTACTTTTTAATACAGCAACGATTACACGTGGTGTGTTTATGTGTGTGTGTGTGTGTGGGTGTGGGTGTGTGTGCGTGTGTGTGTGGGTGTGTGTGCGTGTAGAGAAGAGGTAAGGTGCTAAGGGAAGACTGTTACTGAAAATGTGTGGATGACTTCCTTCCTTCCTGCCTGTCTGCATGTCATTCTATGAAAAAAAAAAAAACAATATATTCACTGCAAATATTTTTTTTTAATCTGTTATGATCAAAGTAAATGAAAAATAAAGGCCACAGGGCTGTGAACTCGAAATTAAACTTGTTGTAAATTGTACGCAGTATGGATACTGCCATGAATAACTGCATATTTGATATAATCATATCTACAAAGCCTGATTAATGAATTATGCTCAAGACAAATTAGAAAGTAGCATATTGTCAGAGGAATCTTACAACACCAGCTTAGAAGCATGGTCATGAACCACATGGAGCTCAAAAGAGGTCTGATTTGTTGTTCACAAAAAAAATAATCCAAGCTCGGCCAATCTCTGCAGTAAATCTAATGCCATCGCCGGTACAAAGACTAAAGGGATTTGTAGCGTTTATGTACATATGCTCCTATTTAAAACACCTCCCAGCATAACACCTTGAACGACTTGAAAGATTTTTTTATTCTGGTGACTGGAGATGCGAGATAACACACTATCACATTTCATAAAGATTATGAAACAACTACCTTCCCTCCAAATAACCAGTAGATGGTATGGAGGCTCGTCATGACAACGCTTACATTGTGTTTAGATCTCTCCAAGGTGCACGCTGCACCATCAGATTAATGCAATGTCTTCCGAAAATTTATTCCTATAACTGCAAAGACGCAAAAGCAATTTTCCTCACTCAGAAGTTGTCACATCTTTTATATTCCTGCAAAGAATTAGGCTGCTTCGTTAGGCCCATTGGGCCAAGTTTCGAGTGCTGATTAGGCTGTAAATTGCAGCTGAAACCCTGGGGCAAACCACCTGCAGGACAAAACAACGGCCGCTGGCCAGTCACCCTGAGTGACCTGTGATGCAGAGCTCTGTGTGTAGGCCCAAGAAAAATCCAAGCCAGGCAAATCTGCATTCTAATGATACTGTTTCCCGCTCCACTTCATTGTCATTCGCCTGGGGGCGATGAAGGGCTTGATTGGTGAAAGTACACGGATTGTCAGCTCTTTGATCTTTTTCATCTGAGTTCTTGTGAATCATTGGGGTTCCAACCAGGGTATATTTCCAGGCCACCAGACTGTGCTAGCTTGGTTAGCCAAAGCCAAGGCGTAAACAAATGGAGCTAATGCAGTTCAGGTCTCGGTTTAAGATATTCTGTAAAATCGGAGAGACCAATGATACAAAATAAATCATCCTTTATACACTCTTTTACAAAGATAGTTCAACATCACAGCAAGATAAAGAGAAACCAAGTAGCGGGTTTATAAATAAAGCACATCTAAGGTACTGTTGCTTCCATCAGCATGACCGTGTATCCCCCTGAGTATTAAACATTCCAGTTCCCCCGAGAAGGGCCATTTAAAACCAGCAAGCTTTATCTGTCACTTCATCTTCAGAAATGGGTCTCCAGGTAGGTCGACAGGAATTCACTTCCTGGTCGTCAATAGATGGGAATTAATATGGATACACTGTGATCAACTGGACATCCTCATCAACTGGACATCCTCATCAACTGGACATCCTCATCAACTAGACATCCTCATCAACTGGACATCCTCATCAACTAGATATGCTTATCAACTGGACATCCTCATCAACTAGACATCCTCATCAACTAGACATCCTCATCAACTAGATATGCTCATCAACTGGACATCCTCATCAACTGGACATCCTCATCAACTAGACATCCTCATCAACTGGACATCCTCATCAACTGGACATCCTCATCAACTAGATATGCTTATCAACTGGTCATCCTCATCAACTGGACATCCTCATCAACTGGATATCCTCATCAAGTAGACACCCTCAACAAGTAGACACCCTCAACAAGTAGACACCCTCATCAACTAGACACCCTCATCAACTAGACATCCTCATCAACTGGACATCCTCATCAACTAGACATCCTCATCAACTGGATATCCTCATCAAGTAGACACCCTCATCAACTGGACACCCTCATCAACTAGCCTCCCTCATCAATTAGACACCCTCATCAACTAGACATCCTCATCAACTGGACATCCTCATCAACTGGACATCCTCATCAACTGGACATCCTCATCAACTAGATATCCTCATCAAGTAGACATCCTCATCAACTAGAAATGCTCATCAACTGGACATCCTCATCAACTGGACATCCCCATCAACTGGACATCCTCATCAACTACACATCCTCATCAACTAGATATGCTCATCAACTGGACATCCTCATCAACTGGACATCCTCATCAACTGGATATCCTCATCAAGTAGACACCCTCATCAACTAGACACCCTCATCAATTAGACACCCTCATCAACTAGACATCCTCATCAACTGGACATCCTCATCAACTGGATATCCTCATCAACTAGACACCCTCATCAATAAGACACCCTCATCAACTAGACATCCTCATCAACTGGACATCCTCATCAACTAGACACCCTCATCAACTGGACATCCTCATCAACTGGACATCCTCATCAACTGGACACCCTCATCAACTGGACATCCTCATCAACTGGACATCCTCATCAACTGGACATCCTCATTAACTAGACATCCTTATTAACTGGACATCCTCATCAACTAGATATGCTCATCAACTGGACATCCTCATCAACTAGACATCCTCATCAACTAGACATCCTCATCAACTGGACATCCTCATCAACTGGACATCCTTATCAACTGGACATCCTCATCAACTAGACATCCTCATCAACTGGACATCCTCATCAACTGGACATCCTCATCAACTGGACATCCTCATCAACTGGACATCCTTATGTATCTATGTTTAGTAGTGACTTTGAGAATGGAATCATGGTCACATTGCCGTTAAAATAAATTCACAGTTGTGATTCCGTTTGGGATTATTTTCTGCGTATATTTTAGCCTCCATTCAAAAGCCTGACAGCAGTAGTGCGGTACTTCTTGAATAAAGGAAATCAGATCACATAACGTGGAAAGTTCAGCACTGAATTATCAAACAAACTGAAAGAGGGGACAGATTTTTTTCAGGATAGCAAAAGATACAAGCTTTTGCAACAAAAATATCTGCTGCCCTGACTATTATTCACTCTGAATTATGTTTCGCCTCAGCATTATAAAGTGCCCACCCATTCCTATTGGCAGAATTATGCCAAAGGAGCATTTCGGCTGGCGACTTGATGCCTGGTCTTCGTATCGGCAGCATGCATTTTTATGGAGCCACAATGGGTTGCCCCACTAATAAGATTTATCTGGATCAATTTCACGTTCATTTCATCCTGAGGTTTACTGTTTTATGCGTCTAATAAATCCACTCCTACCTCCAATTCCCCTAGCACAGAGAGAACAGGCTTAATTCAGAAATGCGGGAATGAGAGTTGGATTTTCATCGTGCAGCCTGTCACACTGGGGCCCAAACATGACTGGAAATAAACAGTAGAATTTGTCTCCATGCAACACAATAAGAAACTATACAATTAAGTATTTCTTAGAATGAAAACACTGTATTTTTCAACTTAACTTGTAGCCTCACATAACTAATTTGTAGTCTCACATGCATACCTGTAGAGAAATGGTTAACGTAGTTAAAATATTTTGTCATGGATCATGATGAAAATGATAAAACACAAATACACACTTAACTCTAACAGATGCCTAGTCATAATTACCTAATTATTTCTCATACGGGGAATGTAATACTTGGACTGATGGATGCCTCTCACTGGGGAGTTTGGGTGGTTTATGTGATTCATAAACCATAGAGCCTAATCACAACCCCTCTTCTGTGGTGTGAATTCAAACAGCTGAAACAGGGAAGTGGATGGATGACAAACCACAGGATCTTTTAATGCAGACTTGCATCAAATCAATCAATCAAATGTATTTTATAAAGCCCCTTTTTAAATCAGTTGTCACAAAGCGCTTTTACAGATACCTAGTCGGAAACCCTGAAGAGACATCAACAACAAGAATTTACAAAAAGTGGCAAGGAAAAACTCAGTAGGGTTGGAACCTAGGAAGAAACCTAGAAGTGAGCCAAACTCTGAAGGGTGGCCAATCATCTTCTGGCTGTGCTGGGTGAAAATTACAAGAGTACATTCCCTTGTTGGGCACCATCAAAGTTTTTCCATGTTCAGCTGACCAGCAGGTCTGTAAATACAGATTGACTGCGTCCACAGTCTTTAGGCAGAACCCAGATCAGCTGCAAAACCAGATGGACGAGGACAGGGACAACCAGGTGGGCTGTGGGCAGCAACAGCTAGAATCATCAGGCAGTAACTAGATCAGCAACACAACCAGGAGGACTTTGGACAGGGACAGTTAGTGGTCGTCAGGCCAGGTAGTCCTGAGTTGTGGTCCATGGGCTCAGGTCCTCCCAAGGTCCAAAAGGACACCAGAAAAATGTGATTAATTAGTGCGTACCTTGGATCCTGAAGGGTAATTCAGACTGACCTTAGTCTCCCAGTACAATACTACTGAAGCATAAGACTTGGGACTGAGACAGGGGTCCGAACATACTCTCTACTGCAAACAACCAGTTGCGGTGGCAAGTAAATAAAGGTATTATTTGAGATAAAGGCATGTACAGCAGATGAAATGTTTGCAAAATACATTTTCAGCTGATGAAACGTTTCTGACATATTTGCTGGAGGACGAAAAGTTCATTTTCGGCTGATGAAATGTCGGTAAAACATATTTGCAGGCGGTCCATTTATGACTGAAGAAACTTTTACAAATGTTTTTCATTTTAGTACGAGCAGTCCTAAAATACTAAATCTCATCCCATCCCTGGCACTGCCTGGCAGACTATCCAAGTGAGGGCCCCAAGACTTTGTATTACTCCATGTTGCTGCTTCTTTTAATTATCAAGCTCAACACAAAGTATCCCTTAATTACCAAAGCGGGATGCGTTTGCCTTTAATGTGCTCGTTAGAAGAGACATTGAGATTGAAAAAAAAACACACAAAAAACAGCAGAACAAATTACTTGTGTCCCCAGTTGAGATAAGCAGTGTTATTGAGCGACCGGCTCTGTTTTTTTCCCAGACAGGGATCATGTGTAATGGCTTCTTTTTCTGGAATCAGCAAAGCTAATTTGCGAGGTAATTTAGGTGAGGAGATAGAAGACGCTTAAAATGAAGTACCAGTATGTCTTCTGCTGGTACAATGGGACACTGAGACGTGTGAGCACTTGCAAAACAAGAACAATTCGTTGTTGAATAGGAATGTGGCAATTTTTCACTTTGGATGGAAGAATTTACTACTTACTACGACTAGAATGCCACCAGTCAATACAGGAATGGAACAAACAAGGCCTGATCCGTGACCAGACTCCAAACCATGACGGGGTCCGAGTTGGCTTCTATTAAACATACAGTACATTCTTACTCAGCGCTTTTGAAAATCAGGACGATCCGGACGAAAAATGTGAGCAAAAGAAACGAGTGACCCGGGGGTTGGGACACTTGAAAAGAAATAAGAAATATTTTATAAAGTTTCATATCCTTGAATCCTTTTCAAAGCAGAGTGGGAAAAATGTCTTGCTAAAATGTTATAAGCTTACGTTAACAAGTACAGCTCAGTATACACTGGACATGTTCTCTTGTTTTGGACATCAGACGCTAGACTATTTCATTGTGTGCAAAGCATCTGTCCCAAATGACTGCAAACGTGGCACGCATTGTTGGAACAACACGTTTGTTTTTGTCTTCTCTCAGTTCACCGGGCGTGCTGCGACGCGGGAGGCTTGTCGGCTCTTTAGAAAAGCTCATACATTCATAATCACCCTGTTAATAATTGTATCAAAGTTTGGCGCACTCAGGGGTGTTGTATGTGGACGGATTTACATATGAACATGCATATTCAAATGCCGGCGGCTGGCACTGGGCTGCTGCTTTTGCAACGTTGAATAATCCACACTTTATTGGTCAGTCTCCCAGGACCCCCCTTCATTACGACACCTTGTGTTTGTTGATTAACAGGGCTCTTCCTCGGGGGTTAATAGCAAATTTGCAAGTTTCCTTGCGTGCCTCAGTGAATCTTTGTCCCCGTGTCCTGGCACTTCTAATGAACCTTCCAGAAGCCGACGCAACCGCCAATCATGAACCCGACACGGCACCTTTTTAGTTCAGTTACGCCCTGCAGGCCCTTGTTCTTACCCAATACCCACGGCCTTCATGTTGAGTGGTGAGCAGGCTGCATTTCCATACAGATTGCATTTGTCTGTGCTTGGCTATGGTTGAGTAATGAGCGCAGCGAGAAGAAAAGGACGCTGCTCATTTCCGGATACCTGAATGCAGTCATATTCAATTCAGCATCGCATCATTCTCATAAAGGACTCATTCTGCCACTGTCACCAAAGGGGCCCACCGATTCAGTACGAGTGTTCCACGCGGTCTGTGGAATTTGGATGTTTTCTGTACACTGTGCAATTCGATGCGAGAACCTGAAATGCACGTTGGTATTTGTTTAACTTTTTTTCCAAAATATCTGCTCTTCAGTTTTATTGGAATTGCAGAGTCTTTTTTATTTGATTTAATAAAATGGTCCCTCCACAAAATAAGAGTGCATTTTGACATCATGGCATTGCCCCAATGCTGCATGCCCAGGGAAGGGGGAGTAACTTCCCACACTTGCGCATTAGGAGGAGAACACATTAACCAGCCAACAATCGTGACTGAGCTTGCAGGCGCCCAACCTACAAAAACGAGTTGCTAAGTGTGCAACGAGGCAAGGCTTCTCCTGCCCGGGTCTGTACTAACCATATTTTCAGTTACATAATGTATGCAAGGCCTCCTGGGTATTGTCAGTAGGATTTAAGCCCCTTGTCTCAATTACACAGCGCCATTTTGTAGCTACTCATGTTCATTATTCGAACACATTTATGTTTGATTTTCTTTCTTTCCCTCTCCTTTATTTATCATTGTCTTGGTGGCCTATTTTCTTTTTTTCTTTGTGAGTATGAAAAACACCAAAGAAGCCCTGACCTGTATAACCAGATAAGTGATCCATAAAAATAGCTGATCTGAGTGGCGATGGCTCATTCCCCGATTCCACATCTCACATTCATTCTAATTATACCCAGGCTGTCCCCACATCCACTTTAAGAGGAGTTTCTTTGTCAGAGATCCTGTCAGATCTGCCTCTCCATGATAAAGTGGAAAGAGGCTCTGCATTCTGCACTGCCAGAGAGATGCTTCACACACATCTGGAGATTGAGGCTGCCTGTCTGGCCTGTAGATCTGTGACAAACAAAACACAATCCAACACATTCATGCATGTGCACACACATACACACACACACACACGTTTTTCTATGCTGGTGTGCCCCAGAAAAAGCTTAGTCCAATCTCCAACCACAACCCTAACCTAACCTTTATGCCTGAATGTAACCTAGTCTGTACTGCATACATTTAAAAGTGACCTAACTGTGATTTTAACATTATGCCAAACTGTAAGATTTTTTAAAAACCTAATCCCTGACCTCAGACACATGTGGGGAGGACTGCCACACATCACAGAATACAAAGGGAGAAATAGCGATGACGCTCAACACCTTTTTCACTGCCACTCTGCTGCCCCCCCCACCCCCCATGAATTTATGAATTATTACAATTTGTACTCTTAATACGTTCACCCAGCACAGCCAGAAGAAGCCTGGTTCCTCTCTAGGGTTCTTCCTAAATTTTGGCCTTCTTAGGGAGTTATTCCAAGCCACTGAAATTCAACACTACTGTTCTTCCTTGGGGTTTAAGGCTGGGTGTTTTGTAAAAAGGGCTTTATAAATAAATTTGATTGATTGATTTGATCGATCAACTAGCGGAGGTTTTCACCTCCATATTCATCCTTTCCCTGTCTCTGTCTGTAGTCCCCTCCTGCTTCAAACAGACCACCATCGTCCCTGCACCGAAGAAACCTTCCATCACCTGCCTGAACAACTACCGACCTGTAGCACTGACCTCCACCTTCATGAAGTGCTTCAAGCGGCTGGTCAGAACTCACATCTGCTCCACCCCCCCAACACCTTGGACCTCTTTCAATTTGCATACCTCCCGATAGATCTATAGACGATGCCATCGCCCTGATGACGCACACCATCGTCTCCCACCTGGAAACACATACGTAAGGATGCTGTTGGTGGACTACAGCTCTGCATTCAGCACTATTGTGCCCGCCAAGCTTGTTCCCAAGCTGAAGACCCTGGGACTTAACACTTCCCTCTGCAATTGGATCCTGGACTTCCTGATGGGCAGACCCCAGGTGGTGAGAATGGGCAATCTCACCTCCTTTGCACTGACCGTGAGCACTGGAGTCCCCCAGGGTTGCGTACTCAGTCCCCTCCTGTACTCACTGTTCACACATGAATGCGTGGCCACACACAACTCCAACATCATCTTAACATTCGCAGACGACATCATCTCCAACAACTACAAGTCCGCTTACAGAGAGGAGGTAAGCAACCTGGCTACACAGTGCCAGGACAACAACTTCTGTCTCAACGTCTGTAAGACTAAAGAGATGATCGTGGACTTCAGGAAGTGGCGAGGGTGGGGGGTGGGGATCATGCCCCCATACACATCGATGGAGCTGAAGTGGAGAGAGACTCAGAATTCAAGTTTCTCTGTGTGTTCATCAAGGATGACTTCACTTGGTCCAGACAAGCAAACTCGGTAGCGATTAACTATACTTCCTGAGAAGACTCAAGAAGTTTTTGCATGTCTGCAAAAAACTCTCACCAACTTCTACAGGTGCACCATTGAAAGCATCCTCTCAGGCTGCATTACTGCCTGGTGCAGCAGCAGCTCCGCTGCAGACCACAAGTCCCTCCAGAGGGTGGTAAAGTCTGCGGAGCGCGTCATCGGATGTCATCTTCCCTGCGTGCAAGGCACCTACCATACACGATGCCAGAGGAAAGCACGGAACATCATCAAAGATCACAGCCACCCAGGCTATGGTCGGTTCACTCTGCTGCCATCTGGTAGATGCTACTGGAGCATCGGCTCATGCACTTCCGAACTCAAAAACTTCCCTCAGGCCATAAGGCTCATATACCAGCAGCACTGATCCATGATCATACTGATCAAATTGATGCTAGTTTATATTTTTTATGTATATTACTGCCATACTTGCCATATCCACAATATTCAATACTACTACCGATATTGCTGCTAGTTTACAGTACTCTTTTTAAACTGCTGCTATGTACAGTGTTATGTATATTATTGCTTTATCGTCTTGCTATATTTTTGCTGTGTGTAAATGTATGCCACCATTCACCACGTTGGGATGGTGTTCTTGGGGTTGTACTCATCCTTTTTCTTCCTCCAAACACGGCGAGTGGAGTGTAGACCAGAAAGCTAAATTTTTGTCTCATCAGACCACATGACCTTCTCCCATTCCTCCTCTGGATCATCCAGATGGTCATTGGCAAACTTCAGACAGGCCTGGACATGCGCTGGCTTGAGCAGGGGGACCTTGCGTGCGCTGTAGGATTTTAATCCATGACGGCGTAGTGTGTTACTAATGGTTTTCTGTGAAACGGTGGTCCCAGCTCTCTTCAGGTCATTGACCAGGTCCTGCCGTGTGGTTCTGGGCTGATCCCTCACCTTCCTCATGATCATTGATGCCCCACGAGGTGAGATCTTGCATGGAGCCCCAGATCGAGGGAGATTGACCGTCATCTTGAACTTCTTCCATTTTCTAATAATTGCGCCAACAGTTGTTGCCTTATCACCAAGCTGCTTGCCTATTGCCCTGTAGCCCATCCCAGCCTTGCGCAGGTCTACAATTTTATCCCTGATGTCCTTACACAGCTCTCTGGTCTTGGCCATTGTGGAGAGGTTGGAGTCTGTTTGATTTAGAGTGTGGACAGGTGTCTTTTATACAGGTAACAAGTTCAAACAGGTGCAGTTATTACAGGTAATGAATGGAGAACAGGAGGGCTTCTTAAAGAAAAACAAACAGGTCTGTGAGAGCCGGAATTCTTACTGTTTGGTAGGTGATCAAATACTTATGTCATGCAATAAAATGCAAATTAATTATTTGAAAATCATACAATATGATTTTCTGGATTTCTGTTTTAGATTCCGTCTCTCACAGTTGAAGTGTACTTATGATAAAACCTCTACATGCTTTGTAAGTAGGAAAACCTCAAAATCAGCAGTATATCAAATACTTTTTCTCCCCACTGTATAATATTCAATAACTGTACCAATTGCTGCTAGGTCACACTGTAATGCAGATTACTGCATACTTGCCATACCTAAATGTTCAATAATACCACCCAGATTGCTGCTATATCAATAATACCACCAAGATTGCTGCTATATTAATAAGGCCACCCAGTTTTACAGTACTTTTTTTAAAACTGCTGCTAATTTACAGTTATGTATATTGTTGCTTTATTTATTATAATTTTTTGTCTGGCTTCATCTATGCTTATATACTTTTCTTCTTAACTCTCATTACATGGTTGTCAGATGCCATGTCACAATAATTTCATTGTGCAGGATGTCCCTTAGTTGTTTGGTGCATTTGACAAATAAACCTTGAAACTGAAAACTTGAAACAAATATAAAATTGTCAAATGTTGAAAATGAGACATTTTAGTTTTGGAAAAATACACGCCCATTTTGAATTTGATGCCAGCAACACAAAAAAGTTTCAGAAAAGTTGGGACGGGCGTGTTTACCAGTTTGTTGCTTCACCTCTTCCTTTAGCAACACTCTGTAAAGACTTTGGGACCTGTAAAGACTTTTGAATGTGAAATGTTTCCCCATTCTTGGTTGATATAGGATTTCAACTGCTCAAAATTACTGGGTCTCTTTTGTCATATTTTTTCATTGCATAATGCTGCAAATGTTTTTAATGGATGCCAGTTGAGCGCCCAGACTCTTTTACTATGAAGCCATGCTGTTGTAATACGTGCAGAATGTGGTTTAGCATTGTCTTACTGAAATATGCAAGGCCTTCCCTGAAAAATAAATTTTCTGGATAGCAGCATATGTTGCTACATGTATATATTGTTCAGCATTAATGGTGCCTTCACAGAAGTCACCAATGCCATGTGCACTAATGCACCCCCATACCATCACGGATGCTGGCTTTTGAACTGTGCACAGATAATAAGCCGGATGTTCCCTCTCCTCTTTAGCCTGGAGCATGCATCCATGATTCCCAAAAAATTGATTTGTCAGACAACAGGACAGTTTTCCACTTTTCCTCAGTCCATCTTAAAAGAGCTGGGGCCCAGAGAAGAAAGAGTTTTAACCGGCATTTGTGGATGCAGCGACATACTGTTTACAGACAACGGTTTTCAGAAGTGTTCCTGAGTCCATCCAGTGATGTCCATAACAGAATTAGGGGGCCAAGCAACGAAGTTGCTGGAACCCTTTTATGTTTGTACGTTTTATTATTATTAGGGGACCAAGTACCGTAGGTAATGTACCCTATTGCTTTTGTTGGTTTTATTATTATTATTATTATAAGGGGGCCAAGCAACGAAGTTGCTGGAACCCTTTTATGTTTGTACGTTTTATTATTATTATTATTATTATTATGATTATTATTCTCCAGGGCCATTTTCAGAGGTCCATAGCTCACTCCCCTGGTTCAAAACGCTCCAAACTCCTCATGGTGGCGCTGTAGCACTCAGTCGAAAATGGAAAAAGTGAAGCTCAGATCTCATGAACCGAATGTTGTAGAGACACACAACAAAGTTCCAGATATACCCCTTCTCATGCTGACCAAAAAAGTCTCTGGGGTCTTTCAAATTCGCCCCTTAGATTTTCCTTCATTTTGAATTTGGTGAAAAACACGTTAACTATTGGCATGCCATTTGGTGTGAAGGACCTTTGAACCATTATCTTTAAAAGTTATATAAGGAAAGTTGATATCTCAAATAGTACGGCCGAAATCAGCGAATGAAATTGAGCTGGGCGGTTCTATGACTTTAGACGTCCATTAATCCCAAATGGAACATCAAACAACTATGAAACGAAACATACTAGTACATGTGTCTCTCAAGAATGGACAGAAAAAGTCCCATACAGAAATACCTCTTGGGGGCGCTATAAACATCACCGATGTTTATCACGATTTTGCCTTTAATAAAAACACACTTAAACGACATCTCCTCCGAAACCACTAAACAGATTTGGTTGACAATTGGTGTAAAGGACCACTGGACCATTGTCTTTAAAAGTTATTTAAGAAAAGTTTATATCTCAAACAATATGGCCTCCATTTTGACTTCTGTGAAAAACTCGTTAACAACATCTCCTCCGAGACTGCTGAACGGATTTGCATGCCGTTTGGTGTGAAGGACCTTTGAACCATTATCTTTAAATGTTATATAAGGAAAGTTAAACAATATGGCCGAAATCAGCGAATGAAATTGAGCTGGGCGGGTCTATGACTTTAGACGTCCATTAAACCCAAATGGAACATCAAACAGCTACGAAACAAAACATACTCGTAAATGTGTCTGCTAGGAATGGACAGGAAAACTCCCATACAGAAATACCGCTTGGGGGCGCTATAAACATCACAGATGTTTCTAACGATTTTGCCGTAAGATAAAAACACAATTAAACGACATTTCCTCCAAAACAGCTAAATGGATTTGGATGACAATTGGTGTAAAGGACGACTGGACCATTGTCTTTAAAAGTTATATTATTGTAAATGTTTCTGGTGGATTTTCAAAATAGGCATCTGTGTGCTATTTCGGGTATTATAGATCACAACCCGCTGAGACTATCCCGTCTGCCAGCCGGCCCTGTGGTGTAGTGGGAACATCCTGGTCCTTCAATATTGTGACACCAGTTTGATTCCCTTCTCAGACATTCCAAATTCTATATCACATAAATGCCTTACCACAATACACATCTGAAATTCCATGATTTTCATTTATTTGCAAGAATAATTGTCTTACATGACCCTTTTATGCTGTTATGGTTTTCCAAAGAAAGGAACCAGCCATGGAGTGATTGGAGTCATTGATTTCGTTATAAGTAGGATCTATAGCTATTAGCTAGCCATCTATAATAATCTTTGTACAACAGTACACTTTAGTTCTGTTACAAACATTTTGTTGCCAACTTTATCTCAGTAAAATTGTAATGGCTGGGGTAAAATTTACATTTGGAGAGGATAGAGAGCTGTAGGGACAACCAGTAGCCCCTGTGGTGTAGTGGGGACATCCCTGTTCTGCTATATTCTGTCCCTGGTTCAATTCCCCTCTGAGATGTTCCAAATATTGTATTTCAGAAATCCACTCGGTACATTTCACCCTTCACACAACAATAAATATCCCCTCTGTAATACCATGATTCTTATATGTTTAGGAGAAGAATTGTTTTACGTGACCCTTATATACTGTTATTGTTTTCCAAAGACACAAATCAGCCATTGGAGTCATTGTTTTCATTATAAGTAGGATGTATAGCTATTAGCTATATAGTCTTTGTGCAAGACTACTCTTTAGTTACGTTAATAGATGTTTTTTTGTCCACGTTATTTTAGCCAAAATGTAATGGCTGAGGTAAAAGTTGCATTCTGCTGTTTAAATAGTGAAATGATTAAAGACAGTCCGCCACATTGAAAACCAGGGATTGAAACCTGCCAGCGACAACAATATTCATCCCTCCTAATCGGCTGAACTAGGATTGCCTGGTTCTTTTTCTGGTTTCAAGGTCTTTTTGTTTTGTTTTGATTTCCTCTTCTTCGATTGGACATCCTGACTACTAGCGGCATCTGGCATTTTTAAATAGCAAAACATTTCTCTAGTGAGAGATTGCAGTGAGATGCTTCCAATGCCCCGCTTGGCCCCCTGAAACGCTGCTCGCAGCTTTAATTGTGTCTGTTTTAAATGCAGTGCCGCCTGAGGGCCCGTAGATCGTGAGCATCCAATATTGGTTTTGTCCCGCATGTACAGAGATTTCTCTGGATTCTCTGAATCTTTTTATGATATTATGTACCATAGATTATTGTCAGGGTTTTGGACATACAATGGGGCCCCTAGTGGCCAAAGATATCTCTTTTTGGTTTTCAGTCTTTGTCATTATGTCCTATTGTTGTCACCTGTGCCTTGTTGCATGTTTGTGTATGTAAGTCACCCTTCTCCTGAGCAATTTGCTCAGTGTTTCCAGTGCCATGACCAAGTCTAGGTCTATCCTTTGCTGTGCCTCATCTGGATTCTATAGCTACCTTGTGAAACTGGTATGGTTCTTTTGTTTTTTCTTGACTTTGAGCTTTGACATTTTTGGAGTTTGGACATTCCTTTTCATCCAATAAAATATTTGCAGACATTGCACAGAACTGTCATCTGGTTTTCTGCATTTGGGTTCACCATTTTGATCTGTTCCAGTTCTCACACTGGTTCTAACCCTGTGTTTCTGACAGATTATGAGATTCCCAAACTTTACGATTTTACATGGAGGAACGGTAAAGTGTTATACTATTTGCCTGTGCAGTTTTTTAGTGTGGTGAGCCTCTCCCCATCTTTATTTCTGAAACATCCCTCTCTGAGTTGTTCTTTTTGTCCAATCATGTTACTGATCTGTTGCCAGTTAACCTAATAAGTTGTGAGATATTCCACCAGTTTTCTTTTAGCGTTACTCAACTTTTCCAATCTTTTATTGCCCCTGTCCCAGCTTTTTTGGAAACATGTTGCTGGCATCAAATTCAAAGTGTGCATATATTTTTCAAGAAACATTAACATTTCTCAGTTTCAACATTTGGTATCTTGTCTTTTTACTATTTTCTATTGAATTTGTCTTTCTATCCTTGTGGAGACCGGGGACCTAACCCTAATCCAGACATTTCTTCACCCTAAGCTTAAACTACATAACCTTTCTTGTATACCTAAAATTAACCTTATCCTCCACACTGCAACAAACCCTAAATGATAATGCCTGACAGTATGCCCAAAACATTCAGGTGCAAGTTCCCCGCTGAGATACAGTATGTGAAATATAACACCAGCATAGAAAAGTCACATTTTCTGGCCTATCAGGATGAATGATAGATTCTTATTGCAACCCTGCAGTGTCTGGCAATATGGCAATTTAAACTGGACAGCATTAACAGATGTCCTCTTGTTGTAATTTTCTAAGCCATTTATACATTAAGATGTGAAAAAAATGCTAAGTGCTTCATAATATTTAAACAAGACAACTCTATCAGTCACAGTTAAAGCTGAAGTTGTAACAAGTCAGCAGAGATTTGAATGGCATCTCTATGTCTCAGAGGATACCGGAAAGAACATTAGTCATCAGATATATTAAATTAAAATGTTGTAGTCCCTAAACTATTTAATAAGGTAAAATATTAAGTAATGTATACTTTGATTGTTGCTATATTATAAAAATATAGAAATACTTTTAACCCTAATTCCCTCACGCTTGTTGAATACGAACATATATTATGATGAAAACATACCTGATATTTGTACTATGAATTTGAGATTATTTCATTAAAAATGAATACGCCTTGGCGAGTTATAACTATATAGACCAGAACATTGTGCTCCAGACTTTACCCGAATAGGCAACATTACTATTTATTTGGTCTCATGAAAAATAATTACTTTGGGGTATTTCTATTTAGGCAGAAATCCCCAAACTATTACTGCCATTAACAGTCAAAGCCTCTGCTCTCTGCACAGAAAGCAAAAGCACCTCAGTTCTTTCTTCAGCACACACACAAACATACACACAAATCAACACACATACACTCCTTTTCTAAAGAATGCGGCACTAGGGACATTCATACACAAACTGAAATCATATCGGCCTGTGTATATGGTGGAAGCATTATACGTTATCGTGTGAATGTGTCATAGAATTTGCTTTGGCAACATTAATTCCAAATGAACTGTTTTGCATTTTTAATGCAAACACCCCCATTTAATATTTAATACCAGGTATTAAAGAACCATTGCTTTAATTCTGCATCATGAAATCAAGCTTCTACATAGACCATGTTATCCTAGTGAGTATAGAATTGTATGTAGATGTGTGAGGAATTCAAGTTGGATACACCCCCAGTTCTACCCAACGTTCATCTTGATCTGTGGGCCCAATATTAAGAGGAGGCCACTTCTCTTCTGGAATTTTCTTGTTTACAATGATGGCCTGGCAGGTGCAATGCGATAAAATGATACAAAGAGTATTTCTTTAATTGTACATACATGGGACTATAATCATCTTGTTGAGAAAGGTCATGAACATTCACTTCCTCACAATATATTTTTAATTAATCACAATGTATATTTTACAATTTCTCTTTGGGGGCTGACATGCAATGTTGTCCATGACATGCGAACAAGCAGAACTGGCAGGACATTGCATTTTATAAAATGCTGAGGCACAATTTCACTGTGCATTGTAGTAAAAGGCAAACGATGACAAAATGTATAAAGAATTGGGCACAAAAACGTTTAGACCCCCTGAAAATGGTAACATTTCTTAGTCTTCCTTCCTCCACTGGTAAGGAAGGAATTGAAATCTGATGTTGACAATGTTCAAAGCAAGAACACAGTGTAAGGAATGACCATGTAAATACAGAAGTACAGTAGGATAAGCCCAACCTACTTTATTCTATTTTTTTTTATATCACTCAACAGACTGAAATATAGAGTATGTCCAGCTTAGTGCAACTCAG
This sequence comes from Esox lucius, assembly GCF_011004845.1. Taxonomy (NCBI): domain Eukaryota; kingdom Metazoa; phylum Chordata; class Actinopteri; order Esociformes; family Esocidae; genus Esox; species Esox lucius. The sequence goes on along the minus strand of NC_047570.1, from coordinate 33,298,892 downwards.
GAGCACTAAGCCACTAATCCACCAACACATCCATACTCTCACACTCACCCTCACTCACCAAAACACTCATTCTCTAAAACCCTCATCTCCTACCATCACTCTCTAAAACTCTCACCTCCTACCATCACTCTCTAAAACTCTCACCTCCTACCATCACTCTCTAAAACTCTCACCTCCTACCATCACTCTCAAAAATTCTCACCTCCTACCATCACCCTCTAAAACCCTCACCTCCTACCATCACTCTCTAAAACCCTCACCTCCTACCATCACTCTCTAAAACCCTCACCTCCTACCATCACTCTCTAAAACCCTCACCTCCTACCATCACTCTCTAAAACCCTCACCTCCTACCATAACTCTCTAAAACTCTCACCTCCTACCATCACTCTCTAAAACCCTCACCTCCTACCATCACTCTCTAAAATTCTCCCCTCCTACCATCACTCTCTAAAATTCTCCCCTCCTACCATCACTCTCTAAAACCCTCACCTCCTACCATCACTCTCTAAAATTCTCACCTCCTACCATAACTCTCTAAAACCCTCACCTCCTACCATCACTCTCTAAAACCCTCACCTCCTACCATCACTCTCTAAAACCCTCACCTCCTACCATCACTATGTAAAACTCTCACCTCCTACCATCACTCTCTAAAACTCTCACCTCCTACCATCACTCTCTAAAACCCTCACCTCCTACCATCACTCTCTAAAATTCTCCCCTTCTACCATCACTCTCTAAAACCCTCACCTCCTACCATCACTCTCTAAAACCCTCACCTCCTACCATCACTCTCTAAAACCCTCACCTCCTACCATCACTCTCTAAAACCCTCACCTCCTACCATCACTCTCTAAAACCCTCACCTCCTACCATCACTCTCTAAAATTCTCACCTCCTACCATAACTCTCTAAAACCCTCACCTCCTACCATCACTCTCTAAAACCCTCACCTCCTACCATCACTCTCTAAAACCCTCACCTCCTACCATCACTCTCTAAAACCCTCACCTCCTACCATCACTCTCTAAAACCCTCACCTCCTACCATCACTCTCTAAAACCCTCACCTCCTACCATAACTCTCTAAAACTCTCACCTCCTACCATCACTCTCTAAAACCCTCACCTCCTACCATCACTCTCTAAAATTCTCCCCTCCTACCATCACTCTCTAAAATTCTCCCCTCCTACCATCACTCTCTAAAACCCTCACCTCCTACCATAACTCTCTAAAACCCTCACCTCCTACCATCACTCTCTAAAACCCTCACCTCCTACCATCACTCTCTAAAACCCTCACCTCCTACCATCACTATGTAAAACTCTCACCTCCTACCATCACTCTCTAAAACTCTCACCTCCTACCATCACTCTCTAAAACCCTCACCTCCTACCATCACTCTCTAAAATTCTCCCCTTCTACCATCACTCTCTAAAACCCTCACCTCCTACCATCACTCTCTAAAACCCTCACCTCCTACCATCACTCTCTAAAACCCTCACCTCCTACCATCACTCTCTAAAACCCTCACCTCCTACCATCACTCTCTAAAACCCTCACCTCCTACCATCACTCTCTAAAATTCTCACCTCCTACCATAACTCTCTAAAACCCTCACCTCCTACCATCACTCTCTAAAACCCTCACCTCCTACCATCACTCTCTAAAATTCTCACCTCCTACCATCACTCTCTAAAACCCTCACCTCCTACCATCACTCTCTAAAACCCTCACCTCCTACCATCACTCTCTAAAATTCTCACCTCCTACCATCACTCTCTAAAACCCTCACCTCCTACCACCACTCTCCAAAACCCCTGCCTCCTATCCTCCTTCTCCAAAACCCACACCTCCTACTCTCACTCCAAAACCCTCACCTCACTTTCCTCTCTGTCCTAATCTCTCTTCACTGATCTCCATCCCTCTACCCTACCTGTCCTGTCTCTATCGCTGCTGTATTCCCAGTGGGCTCTGGTCCTCTCCCACAGGTGGATCAGACAGACTCAGGGAGTGATGGCCTAATTGAAAGATGATGTTCCCTCTTTAACACTTCATTACACCCGGCCTCCAGAGCAGCAGTCATTGGCCTGTTAGTGCACTCCACTGCTCTACTTAGATGAAGCTCCACCCCAGATCCTTCTGAGAGTCAGGGGGGGCTGAGGTGCAAAACAGAGAAAAGGAGGGGGAGAGAAATATGTTAAGGGGGGTCTATCCATTTTCTGTTTGTTTACTAAATGGCAGTGGGGAATATTTTGTTGTCAGTACTTTTACTTGGGAAGATTTTTTTTTTCCGCCCTCAGTGATAACCTAGCTCTCATTTAAACAAATACAAGTTCAATTACTCCTCCTCATAACAAGAAAACGACCGGCACTTGAGCTCACCTTGTCACTCACCCTGACTGGCAGCTCAGTGCAGAAACGGAAGAGGAGTTGGTAAATGACTGCTCATCTGGGACCGGGCAGATAGAGATGTGAGACATGCAGGAGAGAAGTGCCACCTCTCAGAGAGCTGGCGCCAATCTATCCCTGCAGTCACAGGTACTACGCTGGTCCCCCTGATGCGCCAAGCCTGATGGAGATGTAATGACTGAGGTGGTGAAGCAGCTAACGCACCAAATTGCCTCCCATTTGCTGAGTTGACCTGAAGACTATAATTCCTGAAGTGTTCTGGTACAGGGTTCCTCAAATACATGGGCATGTATGATAGATTCACACCCTCTGTCTTTGTTACTAGCTCGTTTTTTGAATTGTGTTCCTCCTCTTTCCTCTTCACAGTCACCGAATCAGAACTTGAATGGGACGGATGGATTTAGATGGAGTCGAATCTGAATAAATTCTTCCCCATGAGAACACATATCTTTAAAATTTCAAGGACATGTGCATAATGAGTTTTCTTTCAGGTTCTGGTCTATAAAAAGTGCTTTTTGGGTGGTAAATTTTTTGTCCAAATCAGACTAAATCAACAACAAACGAGAGTGCATTTACTTTACCTTATGAACTTTACAAATATACAATTATTATGTAAATGTAGTCACTGCCAGTAGCTGACCAGGGACAATTTGGAGTGCTGAATAAAGAGCAGTTGTCATGGTGATAGAATGTAAATTAAATTTGTCATCTGCAGGACAGAAGTATTGGTGGTTGATGAAAGACATTAAATGGATTGGTTTTGCTGCATAAAAAGATGGACATGATAAAAAGAACACAAGAGGATCAATATACTGATAAACACACTGGTGTGGTTTGTATTCAGATGCAGAAAACCCTGGCATGTAGAATCATTGCAGAACCAAAGGATGGTTTAGCAAATCGCAGAGCACATAAAAATCCAGCAGAGACAACGATCAATGAACTCTCATTACATTAAACCATGACAGGACGTCAAAGATAATCTATTTGGTGAGAGTCTTCATTGTCTACACCTCAGAGTTCAATATTTGCTACTATTACAATTAATGTCTGAGATTGATAGCACCAGCTATTTCTTTAGGGCCTCGAAAAATTAAACTATTCATGTTTTTTTTTATTTTTTTTATATATATATATATATATATATATATATATACAGAGCCCTCCAGAATTATTGGCTCTCTAGCTAAATATGGACTAAAAAGAATGTTGAAAAATTGTTGTCTATTAGCTTGATCTAAAGTTCAAAACATCATAGGAATCTTAACCTAATTTGAATGAAAACTGTTGAAAGAAAATGTTTTATCTTCATAAAATAAATAATTATTTTATTCATAAACATGCACGCTACAGTTATTGGCACCCCTGCGCTCAGCACTTTGTACACCACCGCTTTGCCTCGATGAACAGCTCTGAGTCATCTCCTATTATGTTTGTTGGGGTCTGAGTACATATAGGAAGGAATTTCAGGACATTAGTCATTACCATCATATCACAGAACCTCTCCAGAGTCCTTGGTCCTCGTTTGTGGAATCTTCTTGTCAATTCACCCCACAGGTTTTCAACAGGATTCAGAACAAGGGACTTTGACCATTCTACAAGCTAGATTCTACGGTAAATTAAAAAAAATAATAGTGGATTTGGAGCTCTGAATCGTTGTCCTGATGTTAGATCCAAATGCAACCAAGTTTCAGCCTCCTGGCAGGGGTAGACACATGATTAAGCCTAAACTCTCCTGGTCCATGTTGTCCTGTATGAAGAGGTTTTCAGGGCCTTTGGAAGAACAGCCCCCAACCTAACAGACCCACCACCAGACTTCATCGTGGGGATTTAGTTATTTCTGGATATCCATTGATCTTTTTAAGCCAACTCTGTTGCCAAAAAAAACAAAATTTTAGTCTCATCGGACCATGGAACCCGGTTCCAATTACATTTAGGAAAGCCGAGGCACTTAGGTTTGTGGTTTGGTGGCAGCAGAGACTTTCTTCTGGCAAGTCTTCTAAATAACTTGGCTCCACCAGCATGTCCCCCTGGCAACCCCCCCCCCCGTGTGATGTGAGGAAGCAACGGCAGAAGAGGCCATGCAGAGCATCACCAGGAATGACACCCGGCGAATGCAAAGGACTACAACCAAGTACTAAGTATGACAACTTTATTTAAGGTTATGTTAATTTGTTCAATTAATTCTGAGGGGGGGGGGGGTGACTATGCATAAAAAGGGCCATAATTCCTACCGTTTATGGATGTAAATGCCCCCAAATTAAATCTGACAGTCATCACTTTCACCTCTTAATCATTGTTTCATTTCAAATCCAATGTGCTGGAGAACAGAGCGAGAAAAACCGCGCCGGTGGACCATACTGTATGAAGAATCGTAATGATAAACACAACTTATATAGTGTTCATTGGGCTATGTCAATCAGCATGATTTTTGGTAAGACAACAGGCACATTTGACCCTCCTGCCCCAGGGTAAAGGTGTGGATGAATCATTCGGCTGCATGTTTCGAAAGCTTAGGTGGTAGACTGGGACGTGTGGGCTTTAAATAAATCTGACGGTTGACATTCATGTTGTGAACTTCAGTAGTGGCAAGGACCATGACACCTTTTACATTGACACTGCAGATGTTGTCAACGGTGCGAGTGTCATCATGATACTGAAACATTCACATGACCAGCTGATCAAAAATACCTAGTCCTCTGTAGAAAATGTAAATGTCAGTTCGCTTTTCATTCCTAAGCCTTCGAAAGTGACTACAGAGGGTGCAAGAAGGCAGATTTTCAAATTGTAATTAATTTTGTTGGTTTTTCATTGGCGAATCTCAAGAGGTTTTTAAGAATAGATTAGTGGCTGGGAGTGTAGTGGGCAGCGGCATGACATGATCTTTGGACAGGGACATCTTCAATTGAAAATACTGGTTTATAAACAAAACCAATGTTAGGTTATTAGGTAAAAAGTGTTTTCTTCAACTCACTGGAGCAGAGCTCAGGCAATGTAAACCAAAGTAACATCCTAGCACTACACATACAACGAACTGGGAGTGGAGCTGAGGAACTGTGAACCTAAGGAAAAACCTAGCACTGCATTTACAATTGCGAGACAGGCTCTGCAAAGTGTGCTTGGTGTTTGGGAGGTCGAGGCTGAAGGGTCAAACTTTTTGGTTTGTTACTCTCTGGGTCTCTGCTATTTCAGTCGTGACTGCAAGCTTCCAACCCACTCCACTAACTTTCTGAGATGAGGGTGAGGATCTGCAGGGCCTGGGTGTCACACAGGTGTACAACTCTGAAGAAATTTCCCGTGTGTGCGTTTGTGTGTGTGCGCGTTTGTGAGTGCGTGTGCAGGTCTGGATTTGCTGCCGTACATTCCACCTCATCTGTACATCTGCTCCTTGGATTTGCAAGTAGACTAGATTTGAAGTCAACATTCATTAGGCCAGTGGTAATTGAAATTGAGTGTTAATGGACTTTGGGGCAAATTGAAAAATCCACTCTTGAAGTTAACGCCATCGTGGCGGTAGGCAGTGGAATGACACACACACAGAGACCGACATACACTTAATAAGAACCCACACTGGTTTCTCCCCTCACGCCATTTCAACTAAATCTACTGGGTCAAAAACTTGCGTCATTCAGCGGGGAGAAAAGGCTAAATCCAAATGACAATCCACAGTTATCCATTTCCTCAACTCCACGGAGTCCAGTGAGAAACTCCATAACCCAGGCAGTGGCGATCGGGACAGAGGATTCCCTGAACAGGAAAAGTGGTCCCATATTCCCTCGCCGAGTCTAAATGCACCGAACAGTTTTGAAATTTGACAAACATGCTTTTAGGGACACAGGTCTCCCTCGCTGTTTTGGGGTTTGTCCACTCAACACATGGCAAACGGCAAACATCAAAGTTGAGAAGCACTGACACTCTGGGGATTCGTAACAGGACAGAATCTCAGGACCGAAGACGGTAAGCATCAGAGGAGAGAGAGAGAGCAGAAACACCGAGGGGAATGGCTTCTTCCACTGCGGCGTGTCACTGTGGACACACGGCATCTGGGCGACAAACCAACCAGGAGGGATGGGCATTCATCGGCAGTGACTCCAACTGTTTGTGTTAGATCATACAGGATTTTTTTTGCCTGCCTTATTTTTCTTTGAACGCGTCTCATCTTCGGATGTCTTGTCAGCCGATCGTTTGATCTATCAGATGGTGTTTGTCATCACAGGCTGAGGAACAGATGCTCGTATTGTGGGGGTAAAAGGGGGGGGGGGGGTAAGGCTGCTCCGACAGACTTACGCTTCAATATGAGACGCGTGGGCTGTTCTGTTGACTTCAAACCAGGGTTTTTATCTCATCTTTCATCGCGTGCCTGTGTACTTCTAAGTCACTGAGATGGGCAAAACCTCCCTGGGCAAGGAACAATCATTTTCTCGTTCAAGTGCTTTTAACAGTCATAACAGTTACAGATTGACCAACCGTTACACTACATAGCCCTTAAGCCCAGATACTTTGCAATTGCCTTTGCAATAATAACCTTTGCAATTGCCGTGTAACTACTTCATTTGGTTACTTATATGATACATTCAAATGCGTTAAATCATTGTAATTGTAGTGGAACACCTTTCTGGGCTTTAACAGTCCCACCGGCACACAAGTGTATCACACAAGGTATTGCCTGACAGAATCTTGTCCCATGAGCATCTGTTTTGTTTTTTTCCTAATGAAAGCGAACTGTGGAGTATTGTGGAAAGTTGCTTTTGGAGCAATATCCTTCTGTTAACAAATCCAGAAGGCCAGGCCACGACTCAAAGAAGGAGGTTAAGACCAAAGGAGGAAAGGTAAAGACTGGTCTTGGATATCGAGAATTCAATCCCCTTTCAAACAGACTGGAGAACCCTGTGAATATGACACTCTGACCGGCAAAAGAATAGTCAGTGTGTTTGTACATTACAAAGATTTGGATGCGAACGCTATCTTTCAGGGAATTGGGGATTATTTACAGTAAGTCTGCTGGCAGGCCACTCATTACAAACTGATTTCAGATCAGGTAATACCACTAGTGTTGCAAGGTCTCTTCAACACACTGCCTTTCTTAATACAATTATATTACTTATAAGCTATTTGCAAAGTAATTTTAGAAACATATACAGTATACTTGTACTAGCATAATATATCTATATATAGTTTCCATTAAATAAACACATGCATTTAGACAATAATATTTTCCATTTGTTTTGAAGGAACTATTCACGTTGCCAAACAGTTTTTTGTCATTATCATTTTATCTTCTATAGACAACGTACCAGAGGAGCTCTCTGCTATGACACAATCATGCCATATGAGCATAAAGGTAGAGAACGCTACTTTTTCATCGTAGATTAGCAAACAGGTACAGCATGAAGACACACAAGATCCATGCACATATAAACGTGAGCGCGCAAACGCACACACACATACGTTTATTCCGCACACGGTAGTGGGACACCAAGTAACATCTTGGAATTTAGAGGCTCTGAATATTTACCAATTCTTGCTGTGGTTCTGACCCCAAATATAAATGCCGGCGTCTGCACCCTCCATCGATTTCAAAAAAGGTTTGCCATCTACCGGAAATCCGCACCCAATTAAAACACCTTTCCTCCGAACAATATCCCTTGAAAATAAACATAAACCAAGTATTTAACCCTACGAAAGCCTGCCGCCATCTGATAGCGAACATCTGTCAACATTATCTTAGCAGAGGGAGTTACACTGATCAGTCCCCCACATCATAAAGATGAGTTGATAATAACGAACAGGCGCGTTATTATTCTGGCAATCCTACAGAAGCTGTGCTCCCTTTAACACGAGATGTGAAAATGTGTACCAATGAAATTCGTTGTCGGTCTGAGACATGCCTTTAATGAGCAGACATTCATATTTATTAGAGGAACTTAATTAGCCATCTAGTAATTAGCTATCTGCAGCAGTTTGCTTTGACTTGCTTTTTCTCTGTGTTGTTAACAAAACAAATATTCCATTAAGAAGCTGCTCATTGGACGGCTGGACGATCACAGCATTAGTGGCACTTCTTTGAGGCCCAATTATCAACTTCCCATTGATCTGATTACATACAATAAAACATTGATGCTACCGTTTTTACAAAGGATGATTAATAACTAAGAGCTTGAAAGGAAAAGCTACCAGAAGCTGGAGGAGTGAAGACATGAATGGCTTGTTAACTTGTCCCATAGTCTAAAATTAGCTTCAATTACAGTCACCAGTCACAAATAAAAATCTACATACCAATTGCACATTTCTTTAATTTTACTTAAAATAACATTGAAAACAGAATTAATAAAATAAAACTTGCCCTGTCAAGATATCTGTTGCTTCAGGGTAACAGAGCTAATTGGTTTGCTAGCTTGCTTATTTATATATGTAGTTTTCACATCACCTCAGTAAGTTGGATTTAAGTAGAACAACGAGCGAAAATACTTGTAATTTGGAATCTTAGGAATAATGAAAATGACTGCACTTTCATTGTTTACAGGCTTGTACTTGTAAACGCAAGATATTCCAGCTCTATGGCACATAACGGTATATAATCGATTCCTGTTATTTGAAGTGTCAAATTAAAATCTTGTCAAATAGTGTTACTTGACATGTTAATTCTGACACAGAAATACATAAGCTTGTGTTGTTTTAATCACAAATTAGCACAACATGTCTCAGGTCCAACACATTGCCACAATCGCACCTTAGATTTAGTCCTGTCACGAAAAATAGATATTGTAGATCTAATAATTTCCCCCCCAAAATCCTGGATTATCGGATCACTGTCTTATTACATTTACCGTTAAAACAAGAAATCCACTTGCTCTGCAAACAATGAGTTTCAAAAGCCGTAGTATAAATTCTCTGACTACAAATAAATTCCTTGCTATTCTTACAAGTTTGCTCATTAACGACAGAGTAAATAATCTGTAAACGATCAAATCGAGGATCTAAACTCGAAATACATTAGATACAGTTGCACCACTAAAAACAAAAGAAACACGCAAGAAACTTGCTCCCTGGTACACAGACAATACTAAAGCATTTAAGCAAGCTTTCAGAAAATTGGAGCGAAAGTGGCGCTCCACCAAGTTGGAAGTATTCAGTAGCATGCATAGACAGTACACAATACCGAAAATCACTCACCTCTGCTCGATCAGCTTATTTCTCCAACCTGATTGAGGTGAACAAAAACAATCCAAAATGTATCTTCGATACAGTTGCAAATTAACAAAAAAGCAAAGCTCAACAATTGAAGTGGGTCTTCACTTTAGTTGTAATGAATACATGAACAACTTTGATGAAAAGATCATCAGCATTAGAAAACAAATATCTGACTCCACCCATTTGGTCCTCAAAATCTCAGTTGTCCTGAGACTGTCCTGAACCTCGATTCCTGACCAGGTGTCAATGGGGACACTTGAATTTTTTGATAACGTATCGCTCAACACATTCACTAGATTTGTAATGAGTTCTAAACTCACAAACTGACATATTAAACTATTATAGGCCAATATCTAACCTCCCGTTCCTCTCAAAAATCTTTCCAAACAACTGAATGCCTTCCTGAAGACATATAACATTTATGAAATGCTCCAGTCCGGTTTCAGATCCCATCATACTGAGACCGCACTCGTGAAGGTAACAAAGGACCTTCTAATGGCCTCAGACAAAGGTCCTGTTGCTTCCTGATCTTAGTGCTGCTTTTGACACTATTGATCACTCCTCTTAGAGAGGCTGGAAACCCATATTGGGCTAAGTGGACATTGGGCTAACCTGGTTTAAATCTAATTTATCTGAAAGATATCAGTTTGTTAGTGTGGATCGCATATCCTCTGACAAGTCAAAGGTATGCTTTGGTGTTCCTCAAGGCTTGATTCTGGGCCCATTATTGTTTTCACTATATATGCTGCCCCTGGGTGATGTAATCCGAAATCACAATGTACATTTTGACTGTTATGCTGATGACACACAGTTATATATTTCAATGAAGCATGGAGAAGCCCCAAAATTTGCTACTTTGGAAGCATGTGTTTCAGATAGTGGATGACTGAGAACTTCTTGCTCTTAAACTCAAGAAAAACAGAAATGGTCGTTTTAGGACCCAAGAAACAAAGTGCGTTGTTAGCAGATCTCACTGTGAACCTCGACAGCTGCATGATCATATCCCAAAAAAACTGTAAGAAACCTCTGCGTTACCCTTAACCCTGACCTCTCCTTTGATGAACATATAAAATATGTCCCAAGAGTTGCTTATTTTCATCTTCGAAACTTTGCAAAAATCTGATACTTTTTATCAAAAACTGATGCAGAAAAACTAATCCATGCTTTCGTTACTTCTAGACTAGATTACTGCAATGCTCTTCTTTCCGGTTACCCTGACAAATAAATAAATAAACTTCAATTAGAATCCTAACTAGAACAAAAAAAACTGAACACATTACTCCTGTACTAGCGTCCTTACACTGGCTGCCTGTTAGGGTTAGGGCTGATTTTAAGGTTTTACTGTTAACCTATAAATCAATACATGGACTTGCTCCTACTTACCTTGCTGAAATGATCCAGCCATACATACCTACACGTAACCTACGATCGCAAGATTCAGGCCTTTTAATTGTACCTAGAATTTCTAAAACAAACAGCCATGGGCTTTGCTCATAGAGCTCCACTACTGTGGAATGATCTGCCACTTAAGGTTAGAAATGCAAACTCAGTGCAAACTTTCAAGTGTCTACTAAAAACTAATCTCTACAGTACGGTTTATGATTAGGTATAGCCTGGCCCGGGGGTGTGAAAATGACCAGAAGGCTTGATACTGTCCACCATTGCTGTCTTGCCAGGTGGGCTCTTGTCGCCACTGGGATGCCTTTCGGGGGAAGAGTCACTGGCTTGTTGTTGTCTCTCTGTTGCGCACTTGTGCAATTGGGCTGTACTCTGCTGGCAATACTCGGCCCTCATTCAGAATGGTTGCGGTTGGTGGGTGTCCCTTTGGTTGATGCCTGGCAATGTGGGTGGATTGATTTCCTGCCTGTTGGGCCCTGTCCGGGGCCTCCCCTGGGTAGGGCCACAGTGTTGCTGGACCCCCCCCCCCCGTCTCAGCCCCAAGGTCTTACACTGCTATACTTTTGTGCTGGGGGATTGGGTCAGTTCTCCTTCCCCACTAATTTCTCCATCTCCACTATAAATCGTTGTTGATATGAGGAATGCATTTTCTGAATTTTCCCAGTCTCCTCCCATTTTAATCTTTAGGAGGACATGAGGTTCTGGTCCACACCTGCGGAGTACCTGGTTTGGGGGGCCCGTTGCTGTCCCTGTCCTTTCATACTCATGACCTAGTCTAAATTTAAATAGACTCTGGATTTATCCCACATTAATTTATTAATTATTCCAATTGGACTCTTATTATCACGTTATATGAAGCAACACCCTTCAGGTAGCAACAAACTTTCAGGTAGTGTTAGCAGATACCCAGTCAAGAATGTCATTTTAACCCCATCCAAAATATAAGGGAAACGTTGGCCAAAACAATCAATCTACAGAATGTTTCAAATACGTTACAAATTAGCAAGTTTGCGTTGACTGTTTTCAACATTAAACACCATTTTGAATGACAGTGAACTTCCTTTCACACTGTTATAGAGGCTAGTCATTCTGAGTAATTGCATCGTTTTTGACTCTGGAAACCCTGCCTCAGTCTTTGCTACAACCTAATGCTAGGAAAGAGTTTTACAAGACAAATCTTAATTCTAAATAAACACCAGCATGGATTTCCTATAGATGTTTCTCAGTGGACATGCCCATATGATTTTGAATTGGAAAAAAAGTTTGAATATAGCTGTCAATGGCCCTAAACAAATGTTTTATTTTTGCAAAACAATGGAACAGAGAATTGCAATTAATAACAACAATTCACTTAGGTGGTAGCAGCTTTGCACCACTATTAGTGCAACATATCTCTAACAAATGAGTTGGTTCAACTATATTTCAATAGGAACATTTTGAAAATTTCAATAACATTTTGAAAGTAGCAGAATGAAAAAAAATATATGTAGCATAGTTAGCTAAACTTAGCTATCAGTGAAGCAAACCAAAACGTTTGATAACAATTGCATAGAAATTGTTTTTGGTTTTGAAATATATGTGTACATCTTGTTGTTACTTTTATCAACCTTAAATTACTGACTTTATATACTGATATACACTATATTCTGTTCAAAATATTTAAATTTTTATCATCATAAAATACTATATAGGAAAGTTTAATAAAGAATGTCTGCTTGTTGAGAGTTGACATGGGTGTTACAGATTATGCAAATTCAATTGGATAAAAGCCCTTGAAAATTCTTTAGAGAAAGGATTATGTTTGTTGGAAATAACACAAAAACCCTAAAAAACCTTTGAAAAATTAATTAACAGAAAGCCAGCTTTTAAAAAATATGTTTGATAGATAAATATAATACACTGCGTGCACAATTATTAGGCAAGTTCGTATTATTATTTCTTTGCACATTTTCCAACCCCAAACCATATTAACGAAAATGCTCATTGGATTGAATCATTTCAGGTGATATGTATTTGTGTAATGAGGGAGAGTGTGGCAACTGTGAATAACACCTTATATCAAGGTGTGCATAATTATTAGGCAGCTTCAAGACCTCAGGTGAAATGGGCCAAAAAGGAAAAGTCACAATTTGTAAAATGTCTTTCAGACGGATGCAGCACTCTTGAAATAGCCAAACTATTGAGGCATGACCACCGGAAAACTGAAATGTTTTGTTGCGAATAGACAACTGGGGTGCAAAAATTGCATGGATTAGAAAAGATGCAAATGAACTACGAAAGACTTGGCACTCACGGCAGTTATTGGAAAAAAAGGGAGGCTATATCGGTCACTGAATATTTTTGAAAGGCCAGAAATTTTATTTAAACAAGTGAGTTGGAGAGTTGTAATTTAGTTGCCTAATAATTCTGCACACTAATTGTTGCCTAATAATTGTGCACACTTCCCCTGAGAAAGATCAAAACTCATTTTCCCTTTGTTAAACATTCTGGTTTGAGTTTCCATTATATTTTGGATTGACTGAGAGCATTGTGTTTGTTCAATAATAAACCAAATCTTGAGGAATATGATTTGCCTAATAATTGTGCACGCAGTGTACGTTTCGATTTTTTTCAAATAAAAATTCTCAGAAGCAGTGCTTGATGGTATCTCAAATTGTGGAAAGAAAATGTGGAAAATATATGGAACAAAATAGATGCCAAAGTCGTAACCAGCAATCATGTACATTGTTTCTTTATTATATATGCTACAGTTACAGAAAATCAACAACGCCTTACATTCTGAAAAGAAAACATAACATGAAACTTTTTCCAGACTTTATTTACACACCCTAAGCCACAATATCCGAGGATAATTGTTTTTAATGAAAGCTCAGAAAATGTATCAAAATTGAAAACAGAAAATACCCAATTTGGATAAGAGAACACTCCTTGTGTTAATTCTTACAGGCACCACCTATTGCTTGAATCAGCCATGAGTCTCTTTGAATAAATCTCTACTAATTTTGCATACCTAGACTGTGCAATATTTGACGAGTCTTCCCGAATTGTTCATTTTCAAATTGCATGGTGACCACTTATGGACTGCATTCTTCAAGAAATTCCATGGATTCTCAATAGGATTAGGTCAGGGCTCCGACTGGGCCACTCAAGGACATTCAACATGTTGTGCTTCAGGCACTGTATGGTTGCTTTGGCAGTGTGCTTTAGGTTATTGTCATGTTGAAATGTGGACCATCTTCCCATCTTCAACTTCCTGGCCGAGGTCTGCACGTTCTTCTCAAGAATCTGTCTGTATTTTGCAGTCCATTTTCCCTTCTATCCTGGGCTCCAGTCCAAGCTGAAGAGAAAAGCCCCCACAACAAAATGCTGCATGTAGGCATGGTGTTTATTGGGTAGAAATATTCTTTGCCAAAATATATCAAAGGGTTTTTGCCAAATATATCGTTATGCGTTCAGGCCAAAAAACCACAGCAACTCATGCCTCCTGGCCTCGGAATCTATAATGTGTTTTTTGGCAAAGCTCAAACGAGACTTGATGTTGCCTTTTTGAGAAGTATTTACGTTTTGCCCACCTTCCATAGAGACTAGAATTGTGGACTGCTTGTGAAGTTGAGGTTATATGCACACATTGACCAATCTTTGCTACAAAGACCGAAAGCTCCTTCAAAGTTACCCCTGGCAACTCATAGATCTTTTGAAAGAATCTGTCCGCCCATTGTGGATTCTTTGCTTTGAATTGCACTACTAAGCATTGGAGTCCTCTATGAACAACTGCTTCTGTTCTAAACTCAAGAATGTCACTACAATTGATCACAGATGGAAGCCAATTAACTTGATTTGTGATATGTTAGGTGGTTGGTTATCCCTCAGCAAGTTTGCGATTGCAGTTCTAAGGGGAGTGTTAATTTATGTAAATAGGGTACTTCACTGTTTTAATTTTAATAAATTAGATTTTAGAAAATTTGATTTTTTTTCATGTTTGTTTTTGTGTTTTTTAGATTTCTTTTCATGTTTGTTTTTGTGGATCATTATAAATACATTTGTAAAAAGACTGATTATATGTGTTTTCCAGGTTAACATTTTGAAAGAGGTGACTTTCTTTAACCACTGAATGTACTGTATATACAGTATCTCACAAAAGTGAGTACACCCCTCACAATTTTGTAAATATTTGATTATATATTTTCATGTGACAATACTGAAGAAATGACACTGCTACAGTGTGAAGTAGTGAGTATACAGCTTGTATAACAGTGTAAATTTGCTGTCCCCTCAAAATAACTCAACACACAGCCATTAATGTATAAACCACTGGTAACAAAAGTGAGTACACCCCTAAGTGAAAATGTCCAAATTGGGCCCAATTAGCCATTTTCCCTCCTCGGTGTCATGTGACTCGTTAGTGTTACAAGGTCTCAGGTGTGAATGGGGAGCCGGTGTGTTAAATTTGCTCTCACACTCCCTCATACTGGTCACTGGAAGTTCCCCACGGCACCTCATGGCAAAGAACTCTCTGAAGATCTGAAAAAAAAAATTGGTGGTCTACAAAAAGATGGTCTAGGCTATAAGAAGTTTGCCAAGACCCTGAAACTGAGCTGCAGCACGGTGGCCAAGACCATACAGCGGTTTAACAGGACCGGTTCCACTTCGCCATGGTCGACCAAAGAAGTTGAGTGCACATGCTCAGCGTCATATCCAGAGGTTGTCTTTGGGAAATAGACGTATGAGTGCTGCCAGCATTGCCGCTGTGGTTGAAGGGGTGGGGGGGGGTGGCCTGTCAGTTCTCAGACCATATGCCGCACACTGCATCAAATTGGTCTGCATGGCTGTTGTCCCAGAAAGAAGGCTCTTCTAAAGATGATGCTCAAGAAAGCTGGAACCATGTCCTGTGGTCTGATGAGACCAAGATAAACTTATTTGGTTCAGATGGTGTCAAGCGTGTGTGGCGGCAACCAGATGAGGAGTAAAAAGACAAGTGTGTCTTGCCTACAGTCAAGCATGGTGGTGGGAGTGTCATGGTCTGGGGCTGCATGAGTGCTGCCAGCACTGGGGAGCTACAGTTCATTGAGGGTACCATTAATGACGTTTTGGAATGACCTGAATCCAATTGCACATCTGTGAGGGGGTCTGAAGAGGGCTGTGCACAGATGTCCTTGCTCCAGATTTGGAGCACTTTTGCAAAGAATAGTGGGCAAATATTGCCACGTCAAGATGTGCCAAGCTAATAGACTCCTACTCAAAAAGACTGAGTGCTGTAATAAAATCAAAAGGTGCATCAACAATGTATTAGTTTAAGAGTGTGCACACGTATGCAACCAGTTTATTGTGAGTTTTTTATTATTCATTTTCCCCCCTCAACGATTTCAGTTTGTTTTTCAATTGAATTGTTCATGTTATAGGTCACATTAAAGGTGGAAAAAGTTCTGACATGATTTATCTTTGTCTCATTCTTTTACATCACAAAAATCTGGCATTTTAACAGGGGTGTGTATACGTTCTATATCCACTGTATATACACTCACCTCAAGGATTATTAGGAACACCTGTTCAATTTCTCATTAAGTCAATTATCTAATCAACCAATCACAGGGCAGTTGCTTCAATGCATTTATGGGTGTGGTCCTGGTCAAGACAATCTCCCGAACTCCAAACTGAATGTCAGAATGGGAAAGAAAGGTGATTTAAGCAATTCTGAGCGTGGCATGGTTGTTGGTGCCAGACGGGCTGGTCTGAGTATTTCACAATCTGCTCAGTTACTGGGATTTTCACACACAACCATTTCTAGGGTTTACAAAGAATGGAGTGAAAAGGGGAAAAACATCCAGTATGCGGCAGTCCTGTGGGGGAAAATGCCTTGTTGATGCTAGAGGTCAGAGGAGAATGGGCCGACTGATTCAAGCTGATAGAAGAGCAACTTTGACTGAAATAACCACTTGTTACAACCGAGGTA
This sequence comes from Esox lucius, assembly GCF_011004845.1. Lineage (NCBI taxonomy): Eukaryota > Metazoa > Chordata > Actinopteri > Esociformes > Esocidae > Esox > Esox lucius. The sequence continues at coordinate 33,281,939 of NC_047570.1, read as the reverse complement.
TGCAGCAAAGCATTTGTGAAGCCACAACACGCACAACCTTGAGGCGGATGGGCAACAACAGAAGAAGACCCCACCGGGTACCACTCATCTCCACTACAAATAAGAAAAAGAGGCTACAATTTGCACAAGCTCACCAAAATTGGACAGTTGAAGACTGGAAGAATGTTGCCTGGTCTGATGAGTCTCGATTTCTGTTGAGACATTCAGATAGTAGAGTCAGAATTTGGCATAAACAAAATGAGAACATGGATCCATCATGCCTTGTTACCACTGTGCATGCTGGTGGTGGTGGTGTAATGGTGTGGGGGATGTTTTCTTGGCACACTTTAGACCCCTTAGTGCCATTTGGGCATCGTTTAAATGCCACGGCCTACCTGAGCATTGTTTCTGACCATGTCCATCCCTTCATGACCACCATGTACCCATCCTCTGATGGCTACTTCCAGCAGGATAATGCATCATGTCACAAAGCTCAAATCATTTTGAATTGGTTTCTCGAACATGACAATGAGTTCACTGTACTGAAATGGCCCCCACAGTCACCAGATGTCAACCCAATAGAGCAACTTTGGAATGTGGTGGAACGGGAGCTTCGTGCCCTGGATGTGCATCCCACAAATCTCCATCAACTGCAAGATGCTATCCTATCAATATGGGCCAACATTTCTAAAGAATGCTTTCAGCACCTTGTTGAATCAATGCCATGTAGAATTAAGGCAGTACTGAAGGTAAAAGGGGGTCAAACACAATATTAGTATGGTGTTCCTAATAATCCTGTAGGTGAGTGTATATGTGTGTGTGTGAGTGTGTGTTTGTATATGTATCCTTTTACATACCATCAGAGAAAAGGTTTAGGTTATTAATCATAAAACAAGAACACAATTCTAACTGCCTTTTTTTCATCAATTCCCTATTCCAACTTCCAAAGACACAAGAGTATGAAATATTTATAGTGGAGGAATATATTTGGAGAACAACTCATATTCTGAATGTTTTCTTTTAGCCCAGAGCATTTCAAACCAGAGAACGATATGAATGAGTGAATAATTCAGTCTCCAGTTTTTGACATTCTTCCTGAAAATCTATTACATTTTTATCTTGTTAAATCCCCACAGTCGACTCATGTAACACAAGGCAGGATCAGTTAAAAATCTCTGTTAGATGCAGAACACCTTTCCTATGAAGCAGATTCATTGTTAGGATGGGAGAATATGCCTCCGTAATAACACTTATTCATTCGGTCAGAGGTTTTGGTGAATTATTCCCAAGTAAATGCGTATTGATTGTCCAAAGCCCATGAATTTACTCCATGGATACAGATTTGAAGCATATTCTTTATCAAAGTGTGTTAACATGTTTAAATAAACGTGTTAGCATCTCTGTGTTTGTTGATTACTTTATTGTGACTGGGTAAGGACATTTGAGGCTGATATGCTGTTTGTGCCAAGTCATCTGTGTTTACATCTCCTGTCACAAAGCTCTTGTATCCCTAGGTAGTCAAACACAATAAAATAACATCCTGCCAGTGGGAACCTCTGCGCAATGGACACTATACTCTGTGAATGAAACCTTGTTTGGTGCAAGCCTATGTATTCTGTTTCTGAGTAAAATCTTGTTGTTCCTTTAATTTCATCTAATTCAGAAAACACTGTAGAGTATTATAAGTGTAGTGTATAAGTGTATACATTTAGATTTTTTTTTTATTATCATGATTTAACTTCTAAATGTTGGATAAAGCATTTAAACTAGATAATGCCTTTAAACTGTACATAATGCTTTTAAACTGTGGGTAATGCCACATTATTCATCACATTCACAATAATCAGTGATACTAGAGAAAGTTCAGTTGTTCATCACATGCTAAACAAAGCACTGATTTACAGTATTTTTGGCTTTTTGTACTTTATTGGAGAGGAAAGTGGTAACATGTCAGATTAGGTGTAATGCAGCTACTGTGACACCCCCCCCCCCACAGCAATGTGTCATCCTCAGAGTAATGTATCATCCCCACAGTAATGTATCATCCCACAGTGTTGTTTTATCCCTTGTGCCATCCCCACAGTAATGTGTCATGCCACAGTAATTTATCATCCCATGTGTCATCCCCACAGTAATGTATAATCCCACTGTAATATTTCTTCCCATGTCATCCCCACAGTAATGTCATCCCCACAGTAATGTATCATCCCCAAAGTAATATGTCATTCCCACAGTAATTTATCATACCCTGTGTCATCCCCACAGTAATGTATAATCCCATTGTAATATTTCATCCCATGTCATCCCCACAGTAATGTATCATCCCCAAAGTAATATGTCATCCCCACAGTAATGTGTCATCCCCAAAATAATATGTCATCCCCAAAATAATATGTCATCCCCAAAGAAATGTGTCACCCCCACAGTAATGTGTCATCTCCACTGTACATTCTCAGCCCCTATGTCATCCCCACAGTAATCTGTCATTCCCCTTTCATCAAGTTTACAAAAACAGCCTGGAGAATTGGTCTTTCAGCTCTGGATAACTATTAACAAATCAGGAATCTATTCCCTCAAATCTCACACTAATATCAAAGTAGAAACAAATAAAAAGAGAATGTTTAATTAGTTTTGCTCCCTAATCTTCTTGAAGCCTCCCTTGGCAGAGACACTCTGGGCCCAGATGGGGATTTCCGAGACTTAAGGAGAATCAGGTTTGGGTGAGGTTGAAATCTGTTCGTCCTCCACTCTGCAGTCAGCACTGTGTGCGTTGCAGGAGGTATAGTTACATTTGTGAGGTGAGGTGACAACCTCAAAGTATGTGTGAGTGGATCCTTTGTAATGTGCGAATGCTGTCATAAAGTCCTACCAATTTCCATGATAGAATGTTGGATTACCAGTGATTACAGTTCAATTAGACAAGATGGCTTTGCATGGTATGGAATGTCTGCCGTGACTAATGACTTTCCTATGTGATTAACGATGTAGGAACTTTTCTCTATTAAAACGTTTCTCTGTTTCCTCCCCCCCCCCCCCCGTTAAAACAGTTACATGTGCTTATATTGCACCTCATGTTTGTGCTCATTACAAGCAGACCCTAATGTCTCTGAGGAAAACGTCTGTTTTCGGATAGGTCCATTACCGATGGAAGTGGCTTTATGACCCCTGGATAAAGTGGAAGCGAGCTCCCCACAAATTGGAAGAAGAAACAAGGACAATACACATTTTCTGGGCACTGATATTGCTTCCAGCCCTTTGTTTTCGTTCCTATTTGCTATAATTGTCAGAAACCTTTAGGCCGGTGTGTGTAAAGCGTTTTGTTCAAGCCATGCTAGGCGTATCTGTGTGTCCTGGTTGACATTTAGAGACCGACAATCCAATTTTATCAATGGAGTAGAGAGGTCAGAGTTCAACCCTGTCCCTGATTTCCAACCTCCGAAACGAGCGGTTTTACTGAAGTCAGACGGCTCTATTTACTCTAGATGGATGGATGTTCCTGGAATTGCGTCTCAACATTTGTGAATAAAGAAAAATAAGTGGATTGTAAAATTAAGTCTGAGATTCTGACACCACTCCCAAATGTATGGATGGTTATAAAACTGAATAAACCAAAACATGTTTTGCATTAATATATAAAATCTGGAGATCCTGGGTGATGGCCTCAAAAATATTTCAGACTCCCTTAAAAAAGTTGAGCAAAATGTTAATGTAAAGTGTCTGAGGGAATGTCGGATGCATATATCAAACAGGGAGGACAAATCGATCACAGTAGACAGATTGAGCTGAAATCAATAGTGCATGTTTTTTCTCGGATTAATAAACCATTGATCTGAAGCAGGTCTCATCGCCCTGTAATCTCTTTTGAAGGGGTCTGTGATTTTGGATGGGTTCAGGGAGGTCTGGTAATGAAATATTAATCTGTGATCTCTCCCTGGATACTGCTGCATTAACTGTTCTGAGATTATTACTGCAGTGAAAGTTCACGCCTCCAAGAAGCCATTTCGGAATGAGAACATTATTGTGGCACCAAACTTTTTTTTATCAGTTACACATTTACTCCTGTTGATGGGTTCATAGTTATACTATGAACAAAATAAAAAAAATTCTAACAAATATTTTGATAAGCAACCGCTTGCTAAGTTTAGTGTTAGGGTTAGGTTTAGAATACCGCTTGCTAAGTTTAGTGTTAGGGTTAGGTTTAGAATAGGGTTAAGGTTCTGGTTAGGGTAAGGGCTGGTAGTTGGTTAAAACGTTAATGATGGTCTGGGGGTAATCTGTAGGACATCTACAGAAATCCTTGTTGGGGACCTTCAAAATAAAAGAGCTTGTTTCAATTCCCCCTTGCAACATGTCAGTTGGATGCTTAACCCATACAGTGCAAATTTTAACATGGATCGCCAGCACACTGTTGGCTAAAGACCATTTCTGTTTTCCCTTCTGGTGTCTGATTGGCTGTGTGTTCACTGAAGGAGGCTCATTCTGCAAGCGAAATCCGGCCCCAACCAGAAGAAAATATTTTCAGTGGCATCCAACTGAGACGCAAAACACTAGTCACGGCCAGTCTGCCTACTGCTGGCCTGCCTGTCGTCAAGGTGCTGTGCCTTAAGGCGTTGATAATATCTTTGTTCACTATAAGCTATTTCTGTTCAAATCCAAGTAAATTATTGTCACAGAAATGAGAAAGCGGGATTGTTACAGCTCTATCTTCTCGGGTGGCAAACAGGTAGTGTGGTCTATTCAATAGGAGGAGGAAAAAAACAACTGTCTGCTGTGCTACTTATTTTTCTGTATTTTGGTGGGTAATTCAATGTGGTGGGTTGGGAAGTGTCTCCCATGACTGCTCGGCAGCCTCTCACTCTGTCTCCAGCCCCCCTGGGGACCTTTGATTGGCAGGTTCATTTTCGGGATGACTTGGCGTCTTGACAGTAACCAAGGCGGACAGCTTATCAAGAATCTGTTCCTGGTGGAATGTGCAAGATGTGCAGGCTCCTGTAGATTTTCGTTCAGAGTGTGTATTTTACCAGGAGAGTGAGCTGTTTGATGCTGCTGGGATTCCTGAAAAAATAAAAGAATGTATGTATGCATGTATCTATTATATAAAATAGTTGATAAGCTTTAAAAGATTATGAGACAGTGTATAAAGTTATTTCATGGCAACTGGACAATTCCTATTACCTCATAAATATATTTTTACTGGACTACTTGCAATGTTTCCTTGCTTGCTTCTGTGACTACATCTTTTAACATTGATCCATCTGGAATGGTGCACAGTTGCCATTTTAAAACAGAATGCTCGACTCGGACGGAAATTCACCAACGAATGACAGGCAAAACATCAACGGTTTCAAGCCACCGTGCACAGGAATCAGCAACATAAAAAACCTTCCCAACAACAGAGAATACGTATTTCAATCTGAAGATGTAGCACAGGAGAAAACACTGAACACGTGTCAGAAAGATAAATTCAGTCTCAACCCCAGAGAGCATTTGGCGTGATTATGGCCTTTGCACAACCTGCAGCCTCGGCCTTGGGTCAAGAGGCTTTTTATTTTAACTCTCCATTGCCTAAATACAAATGAATTCTGAGAGGTTTTCACTATACATTGTTAAAAATGGGATTCAGATATTTGGAGTGGAAATGCTAGATACAGCTGAAGCGGACACCTGTGAATGAAATGGGTTAGGGTACACCGAAGACTTCTATGACAGGAGACCAGGCTGCAGATCAGAACAATCTGGCCTTCCCTGGGCAGCCAAATGTGAAACATTTTAACAGTCAGTCCTACATATTTCAGCCTCAACTGGAACACCTTTTAGGTCAGAATGTACCATGGAGGCATTAGGGAGAGCCAGGTCGAACCAAGAGCAGCTGTGGAGCGTATGACCAGTGTATTTATTTCCAGCGACCCTTTGACTTTTCATGGATGATCACAAGATCACAACAGGGTCAGTGGCTCTGATGCTGCCGCCTCACTGTGTACTGTCTGAGTATTTGCCTCGCAGGCCCAAGGCCAGGGCTGGTTAAACATTCAGGCATTATGACCCACCGACTGAGGTGTCTTTTGAGTTGTGATCCAACAATGGAGGGCTGAGCGATGAGAGAAAAGGCATACAAAGACCGCAGAATAACGAGCATAAAATATCATCTTGTCAGTGGAGAGAAACATGTTGCAGTTTTGAGGCAAATGACCAGCAGTTGTACACACTGCCTCAGAGCAGAGTCCTCGATCTCCCTCAGCTCTACCATGGGGAAGCAGCTCTGACAGGATCTCTGACAAAGGAACCCCTCTTAAAGGGGATGTGGGGACTGCCTGGGTATAATTTGAATTAATGTTAGGTGCGGAATAAGAAAATGAGGCATGGCGGCTCAAGATCAGCGCTTCATTTTATGCATCAGCTGTTCCACGTCTCACAGTTTAAAACCCGGCCAAATGGTTTACCCGCGCTGTAATCTCCATGTGTGCGCACTAAAGAGTGGCAGTGAGAGAGTGAAAATGACTGATAGGTTCAGAAATTGAGGCTATAAATAGCAAGGTATGGTTGGGACAGAGTTTGGCTTGGTGGGTGCACGTGTTCACAAATCAGGAGTTGAACATATCAGGGGCACACAAAGGTCTATGAGAGACAATGGGAGTGAGAGATAGAAAGAGGCATTTAGAATCTGATGCCTGTTTTCTCTATGGCCTTTCCATCACAGGCAGGCAGGCCGTGGTTTGTCTTTCCATTGGCAGGCCATTACAGGGGTCTGTGGAAAACCACACAGCTTCTGAGATCCCATCCCGGGCTGGAATGTATGTGTTTTGGGAGGCAATTTAAAGTATGTGATAAACAAGCACACAGGCATGCACGCACACACACACACACTCACACGCGCAGACGCGCACACACACACGTTTATCTTTATAACCTTGTTCGCTCCTGAGACTTAAACCAGACCCAGAAATCAACGTTACCTAATCTTTAGTCCTAAACCCAACCTTAATCTATCCTTAATCTAAATAACTTAATGATTATGCCTAAACTTAACCAAGCGCTATAGCGCTTCACCCCGAAAAACTAACTGATTTCCCCCTGATTTCTGGCACTATGTCCCATTGTATGTTCTTTCCCTAAACATAACCCTTAAACCCTTAAAGCTGATTTTCACTAGCGGGGACACGCCTTTCTCTGTGCAGACATCAGGTCCTCACATGTACACACACACACACACGCACACACACGCACACACACGCTAACCACAACCTTCACCCCTACAACCTAACCTTAACATACGGCTAATGCTTGTGTGAATAAGGGGTGAAAAGGAAGAACCTGACAACATGGTTCTATGTGGCATTTTTCAACCAACTTTTGCAGTCAGTGCACCCAACACTGCAGTTTTCCTATCCTCCTCAACTAGCACCACTGATTGGCCTCTCTCTCTCTCTCTCCCTGTCACACACACACACACACACACACAGCATTGTTTCAACTAGCAAGGATGTACTGCTTTGGCTAATCTTAATTCTGTCAATATATGTATCCCTCTCTGTTTCTAAGTGTCCACAGTTGCTGGGAGGTCCTGAATCTCTACTTTGCTCACCCATGAAATAAGCTGCTGTCTGCCCCTTCACAGGGATGTGGTGTTAACTTTCCAATTTTGGGCTCTAGTGATCAGAGTTGGACCTGTACTGGCTGATGTTATGTCTTTTTAACTGGGTGCTTGAAAACATTTTTAAACGAAGCTTTATTTAAAGGCCAAGTGCAGTCAAAGATTTAATTTGCCAAGTTATTTACAACGATACAGAAAAGGAAAGCATCTGCTTGTATTCTGGTCATTATCTCTTAATCTGGTATTTTTACTGGATGGAGGGTGAGGGGGGGTGGGCAGGTGGAGTTGGGGTCAATTGAAAGTCAAAATGTGCACGGGTCCCCCCGATATTTTCCGGCAGGGTCCTGCACGCTGGGCCCCCTAGACACTGCGGTTGCACACAAGTTTCTTGTTCACACTGTCCATTGTGAGTAAATTCTGCCCGCGGCTCCACATTGTTTGAACACACTGCCAGCGTCTCTGCATTGTCAGGCCTTTGGCTGTGGTACATGAGCACAGGGTCTACTACACATTTTGGTTAGTGGGCTTGTTGAATATTCCTGCAACGGGGCCCATGATAGTGTAGTTATGGCACTGCTGTAGTTATGTGTTGCATTTGGTGAGTTAATTTTGACCCTGTACACTTACCTTTTGTAATATAATTTGGAATTTTAGGATACTTATGGAATATGCTGGAATTATCCTGGAATTGTGTTTTAACACATACATTCATCAAGTTATATTTGGCAAATGTTTATTCTGGTACATTATGCAAATGCCTTGTATGTGAAAATCTTTTGTAAGTAAGAGTGGATGGTGCCCTAGTACAAAGACATCTTGGCCGATCCATCTGACTCAACCAGCACCACTCTTTGATGGTGTCATCAATTATGTTTGGCTCCCGGGCTCTGGCCATATTGATTGTGAGAGTATGTTGAAGAAGCTCACTGGCATTGATCGGTGATGCGGACACTGGGAGCTTCCCTCTACTAAAAGCACCTCTACCATAATCAACTTTCAACCCCAGGTAATCCCTCGCTCAATCATTGTAATTGGGAGTATGTCCACCGCTGCTGTCCAATCGATGTGTGCCGTCCAAATGAGGAAAATTAGCCGATACTGGTGGATTTACATACACACGTATGGTGTATCGTTAAATTGAGCAAGACTAGGCTAATGTGTTAATTTACTGTGAGTAGCTCTTTGAAATAAGCCTGTGTAGGTTTATTGAATCTAACACGGCTTGTTCAGGTTGAATTGTCTGACGATGGTTCTAAAGTTAAACGTGTAAACTGTTCTTGCATTAGACTGTGGCTGACAAAAGTGTCAACACTGCCTTCAGAAAGTGAACAATTATCTCTCTTTCCCAGCTTGGCCCGTCAGGGCAGGCGAAGCCAAGGCCATGGACCGTGGTGTTTTTCATGTAACAGTTTTGAGCTCAGTTAGCACTTTCTTCCTTTTCTCACATTAAGGTCTTATGTGGAATTACAGCCCTCTTCAATTTCTGTCAGCATAATCTGAAACAGAATTCAGAATTTAATATTTTATTACTTCCATTTGCTACCTGCTGTGGGGATCGATTGGAGCATGTTTCTGGAGTAGAAAGGGCACTGTTTACTAACTAGTCACACAGAAATATCCTCACTTCATTTCACTGCTGTCTAAGGTTATTTTCCGTACTGTCGGATTGCTTCCTGTAATTGGGCTCAATCTCTGCCTCTGTGCACCTACACTTGATTGACGGTAGGTCTTATGCAATACCATGAATAACTTCTGCACACATTCCTGCTCCCTTCTTGTCTCCGGTGTTACGGTGTCCTAGCAGAGAGCCCCTCACTGTTAATTACCACGCAAGAAGTATGGTATATACATGAGATATTTACGTTTTCCTTTTCCATGAATTGGCCCAAAATACATTTAATGAATAATAAATGAAGTCTGCAATGACACTAAATGTATTGCAGACGTAATGTTCATTTTATTCAGAAAGTGAAGGGGTCTGAATATTTTCAGAAGGCACTGTTTTAAGTAAAGGTGATATCAAAATAGTTCAGCCCATATGTGGTTGATGCTTTGTGTAATGTTGATAAGTGAATGGACTTGGTTGCTGGTTGCAATCTGATTTATTTAGAAAGGCACACAAGGTACACTCAACCACCCATCCCATCTGTTTTTCGCAAAGTGGGACTATTGTATTTCAAGCAAGCAATGATCCAAAACACACCTCCAGGCTGTGTAAGGGCTGTTTTGTCCAGGACACACCTCCAGGCTGTGTAAGGGCTGTTTAATCTAAGACACACCTCCAGGCTGTGTAAGGGCTGTTTAATCTAAGACACACCTCCAGGCTGTGTAAGGGCTGTTTGATCTAAGACACACCTCCACGCTGTGTAAGGGCTGTTTGATCTAAGACACACCTCCAGGCTGTGTAAGGGCTGTTTGATCCAAAACACACCTCCAGGCTGTGTAAGGGCTGTTTGATCCAAAACACACCTCCAGGCTGTGTAAGGGCTGTTTTGTCCAGGACACACCTCCAGGCTGTGTAAGGGCTGTTTAATCTAAGACACACCTCCAGGCTGTGTAAGGGCTGTTTAATCTAAGACACACCTCCAGGCTGTGTAAGGGCTGTTTGATCTAAGACACACCTCCAGGCTGTGTAAGGGCTGTTTGATCCAAAACACACCTCCAGGCTGTGTAAGGGCTGTTTGATCCAAAACACACCTCCAGGCTGTGTAAGAGCTGTTTGACCAAGGAGAGTGATGGTGCAGCATCAGATGACCTGGCCTCCACAATCACCAGAGATCAACCCAATTGAGATGGTTTGGAATGAGTTGGACCGCAGAGTGGCGGAAAAGCAGCCAACAAGTGCTCCGCATGTGCGGGAACTCCTTCAATACTTTAAGCAAAAGCTTTCCAGGTAACTACCTCATGATTCTGGTTGATACAGTCCAAACCTCATGAATCTGGTTGAGAGAATCCAGTAAGCAAAGCTGTCATTAAGGCCAAGTGTGGCTACTTTGAAGAATCTACAACATGAAATGTATTTTGATCTGATTAATACTTTTTTTGTTTGCTACATGATTCCATAGGTGTTATTTCATTGTTTTAATGTCCGCTATTATATTACAAAGTGGCGAGTAGTAAAAATAAATGTCTTTGAGTATGTTTCTTTTTACTGGTACTGAAACAAGATTTAGCTTTTGTTGGGTTTATATTTCCAAACTATGAGGATAAAATAACTACTTAAATTGTTTAAACAATGAGAATACCCTTTTCTTGAAAGAAACAAATGCAAATAAGCGCTCTGTAGACCTTTAAACTACATCAATTATAGTTGAGTTATTAAAACAAAAACACCCAGTGATTCATTAGAAAAAGTGATTGATGCCGGTATTGTAGCAGCCCAACCAGGTTGCATATTTAACCCCCCATGTTGCCAAAACCACTGCTGGTTCCCGAAAATGTTGACGGCTTCTTGGCCCCTTGCTTTGCTGATGCCTCCGATAATCATGCAAGTACAGTACCATGGTGTTTTTTACGGCACGAAATCACTGATAAGGGCTAATGTTTAACGGAAATGTGTGGCCATGTATAATTAAAGCATTAATCAACTCTGTCGTTTCGATGCCACAGAAGCCTAAGCTTGGTTCCCCAAATGTCATCCACATAAAATTTGGTGTACTGGCACAGCAATTGTTTTGCCCAATTTACTGTGGAAACAAAGGGCCGGCAATACCTGTCATATTGTTGATATGATTTACAGTTTGTTTCCATGACTGGTTCCATATCCTTTTACAGCTACTACCCAATGAGGTCTGGGGCCTGAGGGTTTTCTTTTCTACCTCATCATCATTAATTGTACCCACCTGGTTTCCCAGGTCTAAGTAAGTCCTTTGTTGGAGGGTTGAAATAAAAAAAAACTGAGCAGAATCAGGACTGAAGCAGTTCACTGAGGTAGACTGGCTTGTCGTTTTTGTCCTGTAGTAAATGATTTCAAGCATCTTGCAATACTTGCCAAATTAACTCTTCTTATGAGTTTTCACCAGCTGCTTTTTTTGTGTTTCCTGTCCAAGTGATCTCACACAGCTTCAATCATGTTGGCCCTCTGAGGCGGCCATTCTTATACTGTGTTTCATCTGCATACTTCTATTCGCAAGCAGGTCTAAATTGTTTTGGTTGAAGACAGAGGGGCTGACTTGTTTTAAATCTGCCCAGGCCTGTATGTTGATTTGGCTGGACAAATGGGCCGAAGGCATATACAGCACATGCCTTATGATTTGCATGTCACAGTTGCATTAAGACTAAACCATTGCATGCTACAGTCTTTATTCTTGTGGTGGTACTCACTGCCTCACAAAATGTCTCCCTTTCTCTCATTAACACACACTTCAGAAGACTTTCGATAAAAAAAAATGCTTGATTTCTGATATGTACTGAACAAAAATAAGAGCACAATTCTGTGTGTTCATTGAAATTGATCCCACTGACATCTGTTACGAAACCAAACTGCAGTCTTGTCAAGACGCTGGTGAGGATGGACGAGCTTCCCTGAGATGCTTTCTGACAATGTGCAGACATTCTTTGGTTGTGCAAATCCATTAGCTTGTCTCAGAAAATCCTCCAGGAGAAGCTGGTTGTGGAGGCCCTGGGGTAGTATGGTTAAACATGGTCTGAGGCTGTGAGGCTAGGTAGACATTCTACCAAATTCTATAAACAGCTTTGGAAGCTATGTATGGCAGAAAAATACTAATTTAAATCTCTGGCAGCTAGAACCTTCATGCTTAGATCATTTCAATGAAGCAATTCAATGAAACACCAATTGAAGAAAATGCTAAAAAGAAACAAAAATGCAGCTATTGTGTATTGTCATTCTTGGTGCAATGTTTAGGATATACCAATCATACAGCAAATTGACCAATATATATATATATATATATATATTGTATCTGACCTAGTTTCCAAAAAAGTTTGGATGTCGCATAAAATGCAAATAAAAACAGAATGTAATGATGTGAAAATCATTCATCTCTGTATTTTATTGAAAATAGTACAAAGACAACATATCAAATGTTGAAACTGAGATATGTTATTGTTTTGAATTTGATGCCAGAAACACATTTCAAAAAAGGTGGGACAGGGGCATGTTTACCACTGTGTTGCATCACCTCTTCTTTTAACAATACTCTGTAAGCGTTTGGGAACTGAGGATACAAGTTGCTGTAGTTTTTATAAATCATATACCAATGAAAGTGAAATGTTTTCCCATTCCTGCTTGTTATAGGATTGCAGCTGCTCAACAGTTCTGGGTCTCCTTTGTCCTATTTTCCATTTAAAAATGAGCCAAATGTTTTCAATGGGTGACAGGTCTGCCCTGGAGGGAGGCCAGTTTACCACCCGGACTCTTACTACGGAGCCATGCTGTTGTAATACATGCAGAATGTGGTTAGGCATTGTCTTGCTGAAATAAGCAAGGCCATCCCTGTTAAAGACGTCACCTGGATGGCAGCATATGTTACTCCAAAACCTGTATATATTGTTCAGCATAAATGGTGCCTCCACAGATGTCCAAGTCACCCATGCCATGTGCACTGAAGCACGCCCATACCATGACGGATACTGGGTTTTGAACTGTGCGCTGATAAGACGTTGGATGGTCCCTGTCCTCTTTAGCCGACAGGACGCGGTGTTCATGATTCCCAATATAAATTTTTTTATGTTCATTCATCACAGGACAGTTTTCCACTTTGCCTCAGTCCATCTTAAATGACCTTGGGCCCAGAGAAAGCAACAGCATTTCTGGATCTTTTTCACATATGGTTTCTTCTTTGCATGGTACACCTTTAACTTGCATTTGTGGATACAGTAACAAAGTGTGTTTACAGACAATGGTTTTCAGAAGCGTTCCTGAGCCCATGCAGTGATGTCTACAACAGAATCGTGTCTGTTTTTGATGCAGTGCTTCCTGAGGGCCTGAAGATCACGGCCATCCAATATTGGTTTTTGGCCTTGTCCCCTGGGTACAAAGATTTCTCTGGATTCTCTGAATCTTTTAATGACATTATGTACTGTATGTGATGAGATTCCCAAACCCTTTCCAATTACACATTGAGAAACAATATTCTTAAATTCTTGCACTATTTGCCTCAGTCTTTCACAGAGTAGTGAACCTCTCCGCATCATCCTCTCTGGGATGCTCTTTTCATACCAATCATGATACTGACATGTTGCCAATTAACCTAATTAGTTGTGAGATGTTCCACCAGGTTTTACTAGTATTACATAACTTTTCCAGTCTTTGGATGCACCTGTCCCAGCTTTTTTTAAACGTGTTGCTGGCATCAAATTCAAAGTGGCCATTTATTTTTCAAGAAACAATAACATTTCTCAGTTTCACCCTTTAAAATGTTGTCTTTGTACCCTTAAATATAGGGTTTAAATGATTTGCACATCATTGCATTCAGTTTTTTTCCATTTTACACAGTCACAACTTTTTGGGATACAGGGTTGTATGTTGATATATATTTATAAAAGCAATCATGCAAGGCACTGTTGAATCATGACCACTAAATACTCTCACATTATAGTTCTGATGAGAATTCAAAAGAATGTCCGGGGATGTCCTCTTCTGCACTTTTGAACCAATCCAGTACACGTTGCCTTGGTAACATCCGAAAGCATATTTCATACAGTATCACAGGTGCCCTCTCTACCCTAATAACCTGAACGTCTGTTTGTCTCAGAGAGTGTGTTAACACATTTCCAGGGAAATGTGTTGACTCGCCATCTGTTGCTCGTGACGCAACACACACGATGGCGTTATGGCTTGGAGACCAACTGCTGGGGTGAGTGAAAATAACAATTATAAAAAAGTGATATTTTTAACCCGGGCATTTGTTAGGGTAGAGGGATGAAGAGTGAATAGGTGTGTGTGTGACAAACCTTGGGTATTTGTTCGCACAACTAGCATAGAGACATAAGTGGATCCTCTTCCTCAGAAAAAAGCTTGACCTGAGTGCACCATGCAAGCTTGAGGCATAAAACTCTCCATTACCTTTTTTCCTAACTTTGAACTGCTGTGTCTTGCCTCTCCTTCCATTCGTTATTTAATTTGTCCTGTGGCGATAGCGCACGGCACGACTGTGTTCCACTTACATTACCCTGTTATACCGCTTCGATGGGACAATTATCTCCTACTGTTAAAATCTTTCATTTATAGTTTGTTTTATTTCATAAAATCAAGACAATTCTCTCTGCCCTCTTGGCCTCCAGCAATACAAGTCCTTCTATTGGAAAATAGGAGCATCTTTAAGTAACAGCTCACTGGATAATTTCCAGTGCCTCCAATGGATTTACATTCACTTTGTGTGATAAGTTCAGGTTTTGTTTCCACTGCTCACTGGCAGATTGGACAAAATGTTGTACCTAGTTGTCAAAAGTGACAGAGATACTGCAGGGTTCCATAGGAAAAATGCTAAAGTCTCACACTTTATTCTGGACGAGAACATTCTGGTTAACAGTAACTGAGAAATTGTAATGTAGAAAGCCAGCCTATGTCCTGTTAGCTGTTGGTATGGTAATGTGTTCCATATTACTGTTAAAGTCATATACCAATGAAATGAAAATTCAAGTGAGTCTAGAAGCTAATATGGTGTTGGATGTTGTGCAATTGGTAATATCCAATATAAACAAGTATTGCCTCCCATTGGTAATCAGTTTTGACAACAGTTATGAGAGAGAGAGACTGAGAGAGAGAGAGGGAGAGAGAGAGATGGAATTAATATTGTTGGGAGTTTTTCCTTGAGATCACACACTTTTGCCAACTGTAATTTGTTTTATGGGAGATAAGTCTACAAACTAATTACTGATAGGCTTTTATGTCTACCAACTTTAATACTGAGACGGGACACAACAAATGTGTGTCTCTAGGCTGCAGATTGAGTTCTTTCATCTGGATGCTCCGCTGGCTGAATGGAAACTAACTTAGTAAACAAATGATGCCCGGGGCATCTTGTCTGATGTCTTCTCTACAAATTTGTTTGCCATTTTGTTTGAAAGTACCCACTGATAAACTTTCAATCTTTTCAGTGAATTTGTAATTTAAATGTATATCGTAAATTTAAAGGTGTACCAAATTTACCAAATTCTAAGATGATATCATTACAATGTTTATGACTTTCTATCGGTATTATAGAGATTTTATCTAAACATTATCAAAAATAGAACAAGTATTAACTGAATTAAGGGAACTTAACTCAGTAACATGGGAGTATTCCTACAGCTGGTATGACATCAGATGAATGATTCATGATTGAATGATTATACTCCTGCACTGCTCATGGCAATGCAACTGAGGTCTAAGTATTGGCAACTTATCAAATATTTACATCAAAGTGCTCAAAACTCAATGACATGCCTTCTATAGATTTAAATTGCTTATCTAACCCTGTTAGAGCAGTAGCTTTTAGACCATGAGGCCGGCCTGTTTTAGCAATGTGTTGTCTGTGGTGGAGCGATATGCCTAGTAAAATGTCATAGTATATTAAGTTCTAGTAAACCACCAAAACCAGTGAGACTATATGTGTTTAGTGACAGCTGTTACAGAGTTGCCTGCTATTCTTGTGTATTCACAGATTAAGGCGTAGAGTAAAAGACAAATACATGACAAAACTATAAAAAGTAAATTCATTTTTTCTTCTCACAAGTTAGTGTTAGACAATTCAAATGAAACAGAAAATATGTTGTGTTCCATTTTAGAAAGTGCTAGAGGAATGTGAGGGAATGAAAATAAGAAAATGAAATTGACTTTAACTCTGTGCGCTAAGCAGCGGCCCTCCACTATGAAGCTGTAAATAATTAATACATATAGAGCATGATGGTTATGATGTTCTCATGGTGACTAAGACCAAAGTTACATGCAAAGTAGAATTGAAAGGATGCTCTAAATCTTTCAGGGCTTGTAAGCCAGACTCAAAGTATCTATACATTCATTTAGTTCAGAGAATGTCTTTAATCCGAGCTGTCAAAATCAACGAGAACAACTTCTCATGTTTCTGAGGCAATAAAGCTACATACCTACAGTGTCATAGGCATGTTTCAGAATATACATTTTGTGATTAGCTTTTTTACCTACTTGGGTTCTCCCACATTCCAAAAGCAACTTCTTCAATATACTTAGTTGGGAGAGTCAAATTCAATCAAATGTATTTTATAAAGCCCTTTTACTTCAGCAGTTGCCACAAAGTGCTTTTACATCACTATCGCTATCCTCACTATGGCTGGCTGTAGCACTGCAGTCAACAGTACAGAAGTAGCTAACATTAGCATGGCCAATACCGGGCTGACTGCTGAAGCACATTATACAATTTCCCCCTGAACTACAACCTTAACGTCTATATATTGTGGGGAAAAGCAAACAGTTACTTGTTCTGAAACTGTTGATATTTCCAAAAATGTTATGAAAGTATAATAGTTTCCAAATAATTTGATATGAAAGTGACACTAGCCTACGGTGCATGGAAACAACACAAAAGAAAACATGTATTTTTTAAATAATGCTTTTGTTACCCATTATTTCACTAATGCAACTTACAGAAGCTTGTTCCAGAGACTCTGCTTAGTCTAAATAATGTATTTATGAGTTTGTAGCGCCAACTGTTAGGTCCTATCCTTAGTTTGTGGAACATCACATGTGATTCTTGCAACTCTAAATTAATTATTGTGTTGTTCAGGATGTGAGAGTCACCATCATTAACCTGATAGCCATCGTGTTTGTCAGACTCTATCCATATGTTTTTGTGACTTTCATGACCTTTCACTCAGATGAAACACTTCAAACACAGATGCTGTGGAATGCAATACAGTACATTAATTGTAGGCATGTTCCCAAGAGTCACATAAGTACAGAAAAAAGCGCTACTTGAGATTCATTTTCTGGCATTACAGTTACCTGAAACACATAGCGATGACAACACTGTACTGGCATCAGGTTTTTGAATGTCTTTGAGTTGCCCAATCAATGCCGAACTTGAACTCCATTGATCATTTGTGGGGAGACCTGGAGATCGCAGATCACAGGCGCTCCCCATCCAGTCTGACAGAGCTTGACAGGATCTGGATGGAACAATAAGAGGAACTGCCCAAATCCAGGTGTGCAAAGCTGATAGGAGCGTACCCTTCGTTACTATTGGGCATTGTGTGTAGATTGATGTCACGAAAAAAATAATAATCAAATTTAATTAAGCGCATAACATAAAATGCAGAGACAATGAAGGGTCTGAATATATTCTCCACTCATTACCTGTAATAACTGCACCTGTTTGAACTCGTTACCTGTATAAAAGACATCTGTCCACACACTCAATCAAACAGACTCCAACCTCTCCACAATGGCCAAGACCAGAGAGCTATCAGGGATAAAATTGTAGACCTGTAGAAGGCTGGGATGGGCTACAGGACAATACGCAAACAGCTTGGCGAGAAGGGAACAACTGTTGGCGCAATTATTAGAAAATGGAAGAAGTTCAAGATGACGGTCAATCTCCCTCGGTCTGGGGCTCCATACAAGATCTCACCTCGTGGGGCATCAATGATCATGAGGAAGGTGAGGGATCAGCCCAGAACTACACGGCAGGACCTGGTCAATGACCTGAAGAGAGCTGGGACCAACGTCTCAAAGAAAACCATTAGTAACACACTACGCCGTCATGGATTAAAATCCTACAGCGCACGCAAGCTGTCCCTGCTCAAGCCAGCGCATGTCCAGGCCCGTCTGAGGTTTGCCAATGACCATCTGGATGATCCAGAGGAGGAATGGGAGAAGGTCATGTGGTCTAATGAGACAAAAATGTAGCTTTTTGGTCTAAACTCCACTCGCAGTGTTTGGAGGAAGAAGAAGGATGAGTACAAACCCAAGAACACCATCCCAACCGTGAAGCATGGAGGTGGAAACATCATTCTTTGGGGATGCTTTTCTGCAAAGGGGACAGGACGACTGCACCGTATTGAGGGGAGGATGGATGGGGCCATGTATCGCGAGATCTTGGCCAACAACCTCCTTCCCACAGTAAGAGCATTGAAGACAGCCAGGGCAACTTAGGAGTAGCTCTGTAAGAAGCATCTCAAGGTCCTGGAGTGGCCTAGCCAGTCTCCAGACCTGAACCCAATAGAAAATCTTAGGAGGGAGCTGAAAGTCTATTGCCCAGCGACAGCCCCAAAACCTGAAGGATCTGGAGAAGGTCTGTACGGAGGAGTGGGCCAAAATCCCTGCTGCAGTGTGTGCAAACCTGGTCTAGAACTACAGGAAACATATGATCTCTGTAATTGCAAACAAAGGTTTCTGTACCAAATATTAAGTTCTGCTTTTCGAATGTATCAAATACTTATGTCTTAAATAAAATGCAAATGAATGATACAATGTGATTTTCTGGATTTATGTTTTAGATTCCGTCACTCACAGTTGAAGAGCACCTATGATAAAAAGTACAGACTTCTACATGCTTTGTAAGCGGGAAAACCTGCAAAATCGGCAGTGTATCAAATACTTGTTCTCCCCACTGTACAGGACAAATATTGGTAACATCCATAAATGTCAACCATCCCAATGCAGTTGACATTTTAGCGCTTCTGTTGATTTCGACGTGGAGTTTAGGAAAGGGTAAAATAATGAATCCGCATCCCCGGGAAACGTGCTGCTCGTTAAACAGTTTCAACATTACTTTTCATCCCGCTGGTCCTTCCACTGGCCTGAGTTAATGTTGTTTGTTCAGATATACCAGGAACCGTTTTGATTATACCCATCTGTTTGTTGAGCTAAAGAAACGCAATGAACAGCCCTTTCTGGAAGCTTTCCAACCACTGTGATTTTGTCAATGCCAGCGGAGCAGCGTTTTATGATTGTCAACAGGGAACTGCAGCGGAGGACGCTACCTGCAGGCTGCACCTGGGGACAACCAGTCCAAGTTCCTCACATGAACATGTTCCATGTCAAAGTCTTGCATCCAAAAACCCTCAGCTGCACGTCTAAACAGTTATCACCCGTTGCGTGGCACAAACCTACTCCAGCTTCCTTTGAGCTGTATACCTGCGCTGGCCCCACAGCCTCAGCCATAATGGATGAGGTATAAAAGACCCATGTAGTTAAAGCTGTTTCTGAGAAGCAGAAAAGGAGAACCGTCAGATCAACATTACTGTAAGCACTTCAATCTCTCTCTGCTTGTTTTTCACGCTTTCCTTTCATAAAAGTCATCTTTAATTCAGACTCCCCCTCAGCGAAACGAAAGGTATTCTTGACTTTCCATGAATACCTTTCAAAGGGCATTTAACCTGTGTTGCATAAGAGGGTCTCTGGAATGCCCAGGACCTTGAATTGAAGGGACATGGGTGGGCTTGGAATCGAAAGGTAGGATGAATATTACACCTATTCTATTCCAAAATAAATGCCCACACAATCCCTTACCACCCAACAATTGCCAATATTTGGAAAATAACTTTCTAAAACTGACCTTGAATAATGACTGAGGTAAGGAATGACTTGGACTGGCATCATTAATCTAATGGAGTGACTGGCTACAAGCATTTCAGAAGGCTGTGGGTGTACGATGGAAAGATTTAGAAAAAGAGAGAAAACAAGAAGAAAAAAACATTGAAGGAGGAGTGTGAAAACGAGAGCGAAGGAAAGGGAGAGTGATTCAGTCGAGAGCAGTTCTCTTCAAAGGCACCAGTCGCCATGGGATTGAGAGGTGTTGAAGCGTGGGGGGGATTGAAACGGTGTTCCGCCACACTCCCACACCCAAAACGAAACTGATCTGAATAGGCAAGTTTTCTCAAGCGAGAGTGTGAACATGACGAGTCCTGGAGGACTGCGGACAGAGGAAGGGGAATGTGACATTTCCTGGAGCTGGCATTCGTATTGGGTCGTGCCGAGAAGAGGACCTCCCCTGACCAACGAAACAACTCTGCTACCCATGAAGTCCCTGCCGGAGCTACACACCCCCCTCTATCAGTACCCCAGCCCAACCCCCATGTTCCGCCCCCCCCCCCCATGTCATCGCTCAACTTTCTTTCATTCTCCATCCGTCCAATACGACTCGTTGACCAACTACGATATTTCTTTCATGTTCAATTTCTCCCACTCCCACCTCTTTCTCTGTTGCTCTTCTTCCCTCTCGCTCTTCATCTTTACACCCCCCCCCCCATTCGCTCTCTCCGTCTTTATCAATCTCTCTATGGCCTCTTTACCAACCCCCCTCACATTACCTTGGTATTACAGCTCTAAGGGGGGCAATGAGGATCGGTAGGCGCGCTGAATGACTGTTGGTATCTGAAAAGTGATCGGACAGAGGTCAAACTGAATAAGGATTGTGACAAACTCTTAATTCCTGTGCGCATGTCCTCAGCAGTCACAGTGTCGTTGAAAATGCATCACTCCTCATTAGACAGTCGATGGAGTCTTCTGGAAGCGGCATGAGGACGTTGCGTATTATGAAAGGGAGACTGCTGTCGCTGATTACATGCCAGACTCATGAGGACAACTGTAGCCTGCACGCTACCTTCTTCCTGCCTGTCGGGTAATAATCACGTCGGCCATTTTGTGTCAAATGCTAAACGCAGTGGCCTGTCACTCAGGGAGGAGCTGTCTTAAACATATTAACCGTGACTTGTTTACACAACGCCCTGGCAGACAGCGGTCACGTCTCAGAGGCGACATGAGTGTCACTTTATTTCCAGAGGGAGAGAGAGTGAGATTGAGGTGGAGTGAAGGAAAGGGGGAGGTGTGCTTTAATAGAAAATGTTGGTCTTGAGTCCAAAGTTTTGTTGAGATTTTTTACATGCGTGGGGTTATAATCAAAATGCAACCACACAGACGTGACTGGAAATAATAATCAATAATCTAATTATTTGGTTTCTACAAACTAGTTCTGTACGTTCCGTCACTGGGCTACTCCCCTACTCATTACCTTATGAGGACAGAACATACCTTGTCCACTTCATATAAAGCAGTGATAACAAAACATCATACTTGAGTCCTTAAATCCAAATCTCCACCACAGTGCTCAATTACAATATCAAAATATTTCTATTGACTAAGTTCAAACAATGCCCATATATACTGGGATCAGCTGCCATTTCAGCATGGTGCATTCCATTTCAGCATGGGGCACTCTATTTCAGCATGGTGCACTCTATTTCAGCATGGTCCACTCCATTTCAGCATGGTCCACTCTATTTCAGCATGGTCCACTCTATTTCAGCATGGTCCACTCTATTTCAGCATGGTCCACTCCATTTCAGCATGGTCCACTCTATTTCAACATGGTGCACTCCATTTCAGCATGGTCCACTCTATTTCAGCATGGTCCACTCTATTTCAGCATGGTCCACTCTATTTCAGCATGGTCCACTCCATTTCAGCATGGTCCACTCTATTTCAACATGGTGCACTCCATTTCAGCATGGTCCACTCCATTTCAGCATGGTCCACTCTATTTCAGCATGGTGCATTCCATTTCAGCATGGTGCACTCTATTTCAGCATGGTCCACTCTATTTCAGCATGGTCCACTCCATTTCAGCATGGTCCACTCTATTTCAGCATGGTGCATTCCATTTCAGCATGGGGCACTCTATTTCAGCATGGTCCACTCTATTTCAGCATTGTCCACTCTATTTCAGCATGGTCCACTCTATTTCAGCATGGTGCACTCCATTTCAGCATGGTCCACTCCATTTCAGCATGGTCCACTCTATTTCAGCATGGTGCATTCCATTTCAGCATGGGGCACTCTATTTCAGCATGGTGCACTCTATTTCAGCATGGTCCACTCTATTTCAGCATGGTCCACTCCATTTCAGCATGGTCCACTCTATTTCAGCATGGTGCATTCCATTTCAGCATGGGGCACTCTATTTCAGCATGGTCCACTCTATTTCAGCATTGTCCACTCTATTTCAGCATGGTCCACTCTATTTCAGCATGGTCCACTCCATTTCAGCATGGTCCACTCCATTTCAGCATGGTCCACTCCATTTCAGCATGGTGCACTCCATTTCAGCATGGTGCACTCTAATTGTAAAGCCTTTTAAAGAAGTGGTTGAACTCCACGCCTCAGACTTGGCCCCTGCTGCCTTTGTCCCTCCTTGACCTTCTCTTCGCAGAATTAACGAACCGTACACTCCATCACAGATTATTACAGGCCCACAAACGATCAAAGATATCACTACACACACACGCACACACTTGCCACGGCTCACTGGTAGCCTAAAGCCCATTTCCTGTGAGGCCATGTGCGACATACAGGGTTTGCGTTCTATTAGACCCAAGTCTTGCGGTAAGTGGGTTGAAAATTGACACGCAATGTGTCAAATCCGTGTGTCGGGGGGTGGGCGGGGTGAGGGCGTTAGGAGGCGGAGCTGATGTCTGTGAGAATGTGATCGTGCTAATTAGCAAGCGGACAGGTGTTGGCCTTGGGTTGCCCAGTGACAGCCCGCGGCGATCTGGAACTATGAGGTGCTCACTGTTGAAACCAATTTAGAGGCTTCTTTAATCTGAAATGAATGCTCACTCTTCTGTGCTGTTCAATCAAAAACTAGACAGTGTTTGACAATTTTGTGGTATGAAGTGTTTTCATGAGCCATGGCTCTAATACCTTGGGAATTACTTAACATATTGCCAGTATACCACAGCTAAGTGCTGGAAACAGTGCTTAGCTACGATATATCAACAATGTAGCACAAACGCCCGGGATGCCTTATTTCAATTATAAAGTGGCTACCAATGCAATTAGAGAAGTAAAAAGTGCTGTGATGTCATACTTATGGTATACGGTTTCAGATACCACGGCTGTCAGCCAATCAGCAATCAGGATTCGAAGCACCTGATTTATAATAGTGCACAAGGCCCGAAAATACAGCCCTTAAGTATACTGGCTCAAAATCCTGCAGAAACTGTTTACAAAATGATTCACATAAAACACGCTTGAAGAACTACTTGGTCAACCGTCACTCCATGTTATGTACATGAGTCACATTCTACCTCGGCACTGCAGTGTCCCTCAGTTTCCTCTCATAAGATTAATATGCAGTGGGGTTACAGACCGGAGTTTCAGAGGAAACGTAAGGTTACACTCATTATATCACTGGATCTGCAGAAAGAATAAGCTACCTCTTCGGGGCAGACCTGAAATGGTAATTAACTATTCAGAATATAATTATGGCTGAATTAATAGTTTGCACTATTGAGTGCACTTGTCATTGATATGACATTTGGTGACATGCCACTTGTTACTGTATATGCTAACTGCCATTCAAATGCTACAATGTCACTGATTCATTGGCACCTCGTTTCTATATACAAGCCAAGAACAATCAAGAAAAAAGAAACTGCTCACACTGTTTAACATTCATCTGGTGTCCTTCGGTCATTGTGTTGGAGTGTATTTGGCTTGAGTAGGGGAAGGCCTACAGTACACTCCTCTAGCCAAGCAGAAAGAGATGTTTGTTTCAATCACGTATGAACAACTGCCATGCTTTGTTATGTACTCATACCCTGCCGCCCATCATTCTTGCTATTTTTTCCTTTCTCTACCTTCTAACTCTTTCACACACACACACACACACACACACACACACACAGACAGACGCACACACACACACAGACACACACACACACACAGACAGGTACACACAGACGCACACACACACACAGGGACACACACATACACACAGACAGGGACACACAAACACACAGGGACACACACACACACACACATAGACAGGGAAACACACACACACAGACAGGGTCACTCACACACACAGACATAGGGACACTCACACACACACACAGGGACACAGACACAGACACACACACACACAGGGATAGACACACACATCCTGCAACAGACACATGAGGTCCCTGTCATTGTTAGTGTATTAAAATCTGAATGGACGTGCGCCGCGCCTGATGAAACTCAGCTCAGCTGAACGCTCCCAATCAGACAGGCTGCGTTCCCCCCTCTGTCTGGCGTGAGCCTCTCGGCTGAATACAATGAAAACCAATCAGAGGTCTCACAGTTCACGTTCACTGTCAATGAGGTTCCCGCGAAAGAGAAATTCATCAGCACACGGGCGCGTGGACAAATAATTGGATTTGAGGCGGGTGAAATTCATATAGACGCTTACGTCTGGCAAATCTAGATGGCAATCCACTGACAAACAGGGCTGAGTGTTTGCCTGCTTGGATTGCATCGATTTAGCATGGCCATTCTACTCTCCTAGTATGGATGGCTTGATAGTGAAGAAAGAAAATCCTCCGGAAACTAAAGCTTTTTTTGAAGTCATTCTTCTGACCAGAATGTTCTGTGCTGTATTTTCTGTGTGACCCAAGGCTATTTCACACAAGTGGTAACGGAGGAGGATTTGGATCATGCTTGGTTAACTGTTACTGTCTATTTGGGCACGATCCACAAAAAAGAATACATCACAACTGGTGATGCCATAAAACTCCTGCCTAAAGTCACGGTGTGGAAATACTGCACCATTACCTTGAAATGGTTCCTGGTCTCTTCCTTTCTGTCTTCTACCTTTTCCTCTTGGGCAGTCGGCTTCTTTGCCCCTCGGTTTTCCCACTTTTAATGCCTCGTAGGAGACGGAGTGAGAGCAAGAGGGAGGGAGAGATCAGGACAGGGAGAACAAGCGAGAGTTAAAAGGAGATCGGAAGCTAGAGAGATAAGGTGCACGGCCGCCATTCAGCCCCCCCGTTGTCACCCTCTTGTCAATCTCCGTTACAATTCAGATGAGTAGACAGAGAACACATGCCTGGAGCTCCTGTTACCGCTGGGTTTCTGATTGGAGTTTTAACAAAAGACTGGCTTTCTTTATGACAAATAAATGACTACCAGTATGGGAGAGCAAAAAAGGGTCCCGACATTGCAGTAGAATTTGTCATGCTTTTATGAAATCTTTTGCAGTCTTTCTGAGACGGCATCGATTTACTTTGTGGAGCCTCTGTTGTTTCCCTGTGGTATTTAAGACGAGAAAAAAAGCTTAACTGATCTTTAGCTGTCTTTTGAGATGGAATAAATTCACATAGTGGAGGTTCTGTTGTGTTCCTGCCTCATATTGAAGACACTTAAAGGAAGCATCCTACGCTTGGAATGCACAGCTGACACTGGCTTTGACATTGTCTGCGTCTTTCAGCTTCATAGCTTCTCTATGTGTGAACAAAGGCACAAGGAAACACACACACACACACACACACCTTTTCTGACAAAGAAGATACTTCTGTGATTTACGTGTGTGTGTGTGAATGTGTGTGTGCATGTGCAAGTGTGTGTGTGTGTGTGTGTGTGCATGCATGCATGCGTTCATGTGAGTTCATCCAATGAAGACGCAGACATAATGTTACGCACATTCCTTCTAAAAAGGCATTTACCACTCGAGTGAAGAAAAACAAACACATAGTCTCACTCATTAAATCTCAAACACATAGACTCACTCATTAAATCTCAATTGAGTCCTCTCAGAAGGCAAGTCAACCTGAGAAACAGCTCCTCATTTTCGTGAGCATCCAGTGCAAACAGCTTCTGTCGCGGACTGAGACCTTTCCCTCCGTTGATTTGCAGTCCTCTCAGCAGCGGACGAGGCCTCCCATTTGACATTGTATGGTCGTTATGCTGGGACTCAGCTGCGTTCAATCCAATCAGTGAAATGTCTCTCAGTCCCACTCAGACCAAAGATGTCCTGTCCTCTACTCAAAAGTCATTTGAAATTACAGGCTATTTCCCATTTGGCTTTATCTAGCTCGTAACACGAAAAGGGAGTCAAGTGGAGGAGATTTACACATATAAATTAAAACGAACAGAACCGGCAGCCACTGCAAGAGTACACATAGGAGCGAAGCAGGAAGTGAAAGTAGGAATGAGTATCCATTATCAGGAATGTCTTCAGTGACCTTTCTGATAACTTGCACAAACTCATGGCATTGCTCAAAAGTAGTTTGGCTAAAATATGCTGACATCACTTTTCAGAGGGTTACAACGATGATGTTGTCTAATGAACCCCACTTCATGCTGAAAGGGTCTAATTTAAATTCACCCAAATAAAAACGCTTTGAGCAAATTTCCGAATGTCATTTCTTTGCGACAGTTAACTACCAAATTCCACATCCTGGCATGGGGTTCCCAGAAATTACAATGACCAATGTTTTCTTTTTTATTTGGAGTTACAGAAGCCTACTATAAAATATCAATATACTAGCACAATCAAATTCAACCTAATATGTTTTCAAGACAAGCCATTTGCTGTTCTGTCGTGATTAAGACTAACACACTCAGATCTCCAGACTTAGCTGCCTAGGTCAAGGTGATTGCATGAAACTGTCCATTCATTACACAGCTACATAAATCTTAACACTGTGGGAGAAGTCACACTATGCAAATTGTCGACATAATCTCATCATCCTTAAGTGTGCAAGAAATGTGCTTCCTTCATACAAATTGACATACACAGCAACCTTTCTAGACGGCTCCCTGTTTTATGTTGTGGCTTACTACTCAGTGAATGAAGCTGAGCCACACAACACAAGTGACCTTGTGGACGAAACAACGCCAGAACATTTGTGGAGCGCCCACGACAAAGCATCAGGACCCAAGATGCGGATTGAGAAAACCAACTATAAAGGCTTGGGTAAATACAGCGCTCTCTCAAGTCCCAACAATAAACATAAACTGATTAAAAATGTCACGTAACTTCCCATAAAGGTGAGATGATGTTCAGATCTTGTGATTGAGGAGGCCATGGGAAACCATCCTGAGGGAATAGTGTTTACACCATAGTGTCCATCTGGTCCTGTAAAATGGCCAGATATTCCTTGGCTGTAATACAACTATGCAGGGCGATGATCAGACCCAATGACTCCCACAAGATGGCTGCCCATCCCATTACGAATCTTCCACCATCTTTAACAGTCGGCAGCGGTGTTGACAGCAAACACTGTGGGCTGAGGGCATCCTTGGGCTTTCTCCAAACATGAACCCGTCCAGATGTAGGAAATAAGTGTTGTTGATTTAAATGAAACTATCGTAGTGTGCTCTTGTGCTTCATGTCTGATACAGCTAGCCTTCCTTTGCCTGGCCGTCGCCCAACTTAGGGGTATGAATTGTAAGGAAGACTAATACTCCAGAAAAAAAACATATAGGCTTTGTTAATGCGATTCATATGGGCATGGTAAAAAACTGTATGGAGGTTTGGTGCAGCAGCTGACATCAGCCTGTTTGCATGTCACTGTCATGTATATTTATAGGTGTTGTGAATTGAGAGTTTCGTATTCATTGGCAGGTAATGCACAACCCCATTAGTGCAGAGTGTATAGAAATGGCGCCTATCTGTAATTTCACATTATGGAGGCGTATCAACTGAAAATGGGGTCATTCCTAAGGCCTTCGGCACCCCAAAACAGCTCGATGAATAAGTAGTAGTGGAGCTTTTCTGTGTCGAAGAGTGAATTATATAAAAAACATGCAAAAACTGTTGTGCAGCTACATCTTTCATTTTGTTCTGTCACATTACTGTAATTGACACCCTACTCAGATCATGTAATGTAAATCAGGTTTTCCTACTGGTAATACCGATTTGAAAAGTTTGACTATTAACATAAGTCAGTTTTCTGATATTATCTCTGACACTTAGAGACAGGCCCTCAGTCGCTTGTGACGACATCAGTCCTCTGCGATGTACAGAGGCACAGCACCTTTGCTTGACACCATCCCCATTCATGAAAGCAATCACGCCTCTCTGCAAGTCATTCATCTCCCAGGGATTTCAAGAGTCACTGGTACTGTGGAGCAGAGGCCCTGTCCCCTCACGCTTACTGTGTCCCCTTCTGTTACAACATCCCAACATGCTGAGAGAAAAAGAAAACGCTGTGCCCATTTGGTGAGTGTGTGCGTGTGTGTGTGTCACCTCTCCGAAGTCAACTTGATAGCAGTGCAGTCAGAGAGTGATTGTGCTGTAATGAGGATGGATGAGAGATGATGAGAGCTGCGGGTGATTGGCTGTCACACAGGATGTTCTTACGGCCTGATCTCCCTCTACTCCAGAGGCGCACCACTGGGGGCAAGGGAGCCCGGGTCGGAGACCTCGCCAGCAATCATCACACAGCGTATGTTCACTTCACGTTTGAACTGCAACTGTGCCGTCAAGGTTAAAGCCCAGCTGAGCTTCCTCTCCAGAGCCGACATTGTAATTCACCTTGTGACATTGTAATTCCCCTAGACATGAATGTATGGTGAGTTGGTATTGATGATATGAAACGCATATGAAAGGGGTTGTATTGGTTTTGTCCAGCACGTTCGTGTGTGCGTGTGCGTTCAGATTCGGTCTGTGTGCAAGTATGTGTGTTAAACTCTGTTGTCGAATTGGTAGTACCAAGATGCTATACAACTGATGCAGAAAAACAAGTTGACAGTTGTCAGTTTGAAGTAGTCAACTCTCTTAGGAAAATTTGGTTTTCGGGGGTTCTACTGTATATGAAATCTTTTTGTTCTTTAGCCATTCAGTAAAAGGTCTAATGGATAGAAACGTAGGGTTCTGTAAGAGGGAAAAGTGAAAGGTCCTGGTGACTGATGGGCCTTAGGGAGTCCAATATGCCGTTACACTGGTTGGATTTGTTCAGCCGTGCTGGTTCCACAACAACAACAGGGGGCTTAAGTTTGTAGTATAACGAGTCTGACGACTTTTCAGAGAGAAGAGCGATCAGTAGATTTACTTTATTAAAACCTGTACTCCACAGAGGGATGATGGTCTGTCAGCAGGACTGCTAACACATACCAGAAGGAAGGGTTAAGATCTGCTGGACTGTTCTGGATAGGCCAGTAAAATGTTTAGATCTGAATGTCATCTACCACCTACAACAAGTCCTGAAAATAAAGGTCTGTGTAGGACTTTCTGGTGTTGAAACTCAAAAAATTCCTCTCAGTAATACGATTTAGAATCAAAAGTCTTCAAACGTTAATAACAGTAGGTTAAGTCGATTCATTCGGTTGCACGGGAGCAAGTCAATAGCACGTCAGAATCAAAAGATACACTAACTGCAGGATGGGTTGCTCTCAGTCTTATGGTTACAAGGGCCTTATATACTCTTGACCAAAACGTTAATTCTTTGTTACAAAAGGTGTGAAAACACAGGAGAACTGGCACCAAATTCTAATGCCATCTTCCAATGTTTTCTCCAAAAATGAAACAAAGAGAACGGCACTCCCACATTTACAACTAATGGTCTCTTTAAACTCTTGGTCTCAACTATCTCTTGATATCAACCAATCAATCAAGTGTATTTATAAAGCCCTTTTTACATCAGCAGTTGTCACAAAGTGCTTTTACAAAACATCCAGACTTAAACCCCAAGGAGCAAACATTAGTGTTGAATTTCAGTGGCTAGGAAAAACTCCCTAAGAAGGCCGAAATTTAGGAAGAAACCTAGAGAGGATCCAGGCTCAGAGGGGTGACCAGTCCTCTTCTGGCTGTGCCGGGTGAACATATTAAGAGTACAAATTGTAATAATGAATTAAGTCCAGAGTCTATTTAAACTTAGTCCAGGTCAGAAGCATGACCAGATGGACAAGGACAGGGAAAAAACGGGGGAGGGGGAGGTGTCAGCACAGTGGCTGCTGAAATCGTCAGGTATCATCTTGATCTGCAACACAACCAGGAGGACTTTGGACAGGGACAGCAACGGGTCTTTCAAGCCTGGTACTCCTCAGGTGTGGGCCAGGACCTAATTTCCTCCTAAGTTTAAAAGGGCAGGAGACAGGGAACATGTTGAAAATGCATTCCTTAGATCTACAAGGATTTATAGTGGAGAAGGAGAACTGACCCAACTCCCCCAGCACAATAATATAGCAGCGTAAGACCTTGAGGCTGAGACAGTGGGGTCCGGTGACATCTGGGGGAGGAGAGGGCCCCAGACAGGGCCCAAAAGGCAGGCAATCTACCCACATTGCCAAGCATCAACCAAAGGGACACCCACCAACCGCAACCATCCTGAATTGCACAAGTGTGCAACAGAGAGACAACAACAAGCCAGTGACTCCGTTCCCAAATGGCATTGGAGGGAGGGCATCCCAGTGGCAATGAGAGCCCACCTGACAAGACAGCAATGGTGGACAGTATCAAGCCTTTCTGGTCACCTTCACGCACCTGGGCAAGACTACACTTAATCATAGACCATGCTGTAGAGATAAGTCTAATTAAAGTTTATTTATTGATTTATCAGGGTAACCAGAAAGTAGAGCATTGCAGTAATCTAATCTAGAAGTAACAAAAGCATGGATACATTTTTCTGCATCAGTTTTTGATAGAAAGTTTCTGATTTTTGTAATGTTTTGAAGATGATAATAAGCAACTCTTGAGACATATTTTATATGTTCATCAAAGGAGAGGTCAGGGTCAAGGGTAATGCCGATGTTTCTTACAGTTTTTTGGGATATGACCATGCAGCCGTCGAGGATTACAGTGAGATCTGCCAACAAAGCTCTTTGTTTCATTGGCCCTAAAACGAGCATTTCCGTTTTTCTTGAGTTTAAAAGCAAGAAGTTCTCAGTCATCCACTTCCTAATATCTGAAACGCATGCTTCCAAAGTAGCACATTTTGGGGCTTCTCCTTGCTTCATTGAAACATATAACGGTGTGTCATCCACATAACAGTGAACATTTACATTTTGATTCCAGATTATATCACCCAGAGGCACCAAACATACTAAGAACAATAATGGGCCCAGAACCGAGCCTTGAGGGACACCAAAACATACCTTTGAGGATATGCCATCCACACATACAAACTGATATCTTTTAGATACATAAGATTTAAACCAGGCTAGAACATGTCCATATAGCCCAATATGGGTTTCCAGTCTCTCTAAAAGAAGGGAGTGATCAATAGTGTCAAAAGCAGCACTAAGATCAAGAAGCAACAGGACAGATGTGAACCTTTGTCTGAGGCCATTAGAAGGTAATTTGTTACCTTCACAAATGCAGTCTCAGTACTATGATGGGGTCTGAAACCGGACAAGAGCATTTCATATGCACTAACCTAAAGGATTATTAGGAACACCATACTTAATACTGTGTTTGACCCCCTTTCCCCTTCAGAACTGCCTTAATTCTACGTGGCATTGAAACAAGGCGCTGAAAGCATTCTTTAGAAATGTTGGCCCATATTGATAGGATAGCATCTTGCAGTTGATGAAGATTTGTGGGATGCACATCCAGGGCACGAAGCTCCCGTTCCACCACATCCCAAAGATGCTCTATTGGGTTAAGATCTGGTGACTGTGGGGGCCATTTCAGTACAGTGAACTCATTGTCATGTTCAAGAAACCAATTTGAAATGATTCGAGCTTTGTGACATGGTGCATTATCCTGCTGGAAGTAGCCATCAGAGGATGGGTACATGGCGGTCATAAAGGGATGGACATGGTCAGAAACAATGCTCAGGTAGGCCGTGGCATTTAAACAATGCCCAATTGGCACTAAGGGGCCTAAAGTGTGCCAAGAAAACATCCCCCACACCATTACACCACCACCACCAGCCTGCACAGTGGTAACAAGGCATGATGGATCCATGTTCTCATTCTGTTTACGCCAAATTCTGACTCTACCATCTGAATGTCTCAACAGAAATCGAGACTCATCAGACCAGGCAACATTCTTCCAGTCTTCAACAGTCCAATTTTGGTGAGCTCGTGCAAACTGTAGCCTCTTTTTCCTATTTGTATTGGAGATGAGTGGTACCCGGTGGGGTCTTCTGCTGTTGTAGCCCATCCGCCTCAAGGTTGTGTGTGTTGTGGCTTCACAAATGCTTTGCTGCATACCTCGGTTGTAACGAGTGGTTATTTCAGTCAAAGTTGCTCTTCTAACAGCTTGAATCAGTCGGCCCATTCTCCTCTGACCTCTAGCATCAACAAGGCATTTTCGCCCACAGGACTGCCGCATACTGGATGTTTTTCCCTATTCACACCATTCTTTGTAAACCCTAGAAATGGTTGTCCGTGAAAATCCCAGTAACTGAGCAGATTGTGAAATACTCAGACCGGCCCGTCTAGCACTAACAACCATGCCACGCTCAGAATTGCTTAAATCACCTTTCTTTCCCATTCTGACATTCAGTTTGGAGTTCAGGAGATTGTCTTGACCAGGACCACACCCCTAAATGCATTGAAGCAACTGCCATGTGATTGGTTGATTAGATAATTGCATTAATGAGAAATTGAACAGGTGTTCCTAATAATCCTTTAGGTGAGTGTATGTTATTTGTCTTCAGGAAGGCATTCAGTTGTTGATAAACACATTTTTCTAAGATTTTTGAGAGGAATATCCCGGAGAACATTTACTGGCAACAAAATATCAATTACAGTATACTTAAGATTACACTCTTGATTAATTCAGTCAATGTAGGCTTGGTTAGCGCACGTTCATTTCTTACAGTTGATCATGATAATTCATTAACAGGATAGGAAATAACTTTGATCATGTTACAGAAATTGGTCTCTCAATGCAATCAATGGACAGTACATGATGACAACAATCAAGGTATACAATGTGAAATGACATACCCCTTGATTAGGCTTTTGTACGAATGAGGGGGTATGGGACACCCCAGAATCAGGATCTCAACACTGGGTAGGGCCAAACCCGACCAAGTTGCCACTAACTTACTCATTTATCATTGAATAACCATGTCAATGCTCAAATTATTCATGTGAAGTCAACTGTAGGTGTGAAATTGCTTGTCAAACTGTTTGTGTCAAATTGAAGGAAAAATCTACCTAACTTCTAAACTACATAATGCATTGGGAAGCTGTTATTAAAGTCTTACATCAAACGTTGACACAACAATTTCAAGCTCCCTTTTGGGGTCTGGGGATGTAGATTAAGGTTTTGATCAAGGAACCCTACAAGCACATTTTAAATAATTATTTTAGGGGTTCAATAAATTAAACAAATAGCATCCTTTTTCATTCTACATTTCTGAGACTGTATCCTTTTACCCACTTCTCAAAGTTATTCTAGATGAAAACCAAGACAAATTATTCAACATTTGGTCACATCTCCCGAGGGCGGGGGGAAGGGGTTACACTTGGGCCAGCTCTAGTGGCAGCTGGCCAGCTACTAAATACCCACAATTCATTGAGAATATAACCAGATAACAATATTCTCTTTTTGACTGCCCCTGATTTGCAGCACACCTGTTTATCCATTATTTTCAGTGTAGGTTTTGTTGCCTAGAATTTCTGTTATTAAAATGTTTTGCTAGATTTTTGTGCTGTGGTATGTATACAGTCTGTTTCAGGATTAAGTGACTTATAGTACACTACTCCACATGCTTAGACAGACAATCCCTGATTGTCTCAATCTCCCAAAATATCAATTTCTGTAATCCCCTAACAGCTTTCAAATGTCATATTGGATTTGATATTGCTGAGAAACACTCCAGTTGTCTTTCTTGAAACATTTTTCGTTCCTTTATGTCAAACAGGGAACTTATGATCAACATGACTAAACATCTCACCACAAAAACAACTCAAAAATATAAACTACTCACAAAAATTACAGCAGGCCTATTAATAAAATGTTAAAAATTATCAAAGAATGTATAGGGTTTCTGCAGAGTTGCCAAAGAACAGAATAACAATATTGCATTTGATAGAAACACATCCATCAGCAAAAAGCTCATTTAAAAAATATATTCAGGCAAGTAGGGAAAATAAATTCACCAATCTGTAAATCCCATAGAAACACAGAACAATCCCTTATTGACAGGTACACTACCGCTGAAATTAGTTAGAATAGGAAATAACAAAATGAATAGGAAATACAGGTTTGAAATACCGATTTTTTATAAAATAATTATTGTGCCTTTCAAACGTTGGTTTTGTCAAAGAATCTTCAGTTTGCATCAATTACAGCCTTGCAAGCCTTTGGTATTCAAGTTGTCAATTTTTGGAGGGAATCTGAAGAGGTTTCACCCTGTGCTTCATGAAGCACCTCCCACAAGTTGGATTGGCCTGATGGGCACTTCTTACGCACCATACGGTCAAGCTGCTCCCATAACAGTTCAATATGGTTGAGATCCGGTGACTGTGCTGGCCACTCCATTAGAGACAGAGCACCAGCTGACTGCTTCTTCCAGTCCATCCATGTCCCCATATCCAAGACCTTTAAACAATCCCAAAAAGTCCATCCCTGTCCTCACATCCCAGAACTTTAACAATCCCAATAAGTGCATCTCCTTCCGCTCTCATCCGTCAGTGACCTGGCACCAAAGGAGAGCCCTGAAGTTCCCATTAATATGTCAGTCTGTCACTTGGCATGATAGATGACTGTACTGATGCAAGCGTCATTCACTTCGGGCACCAACCTGCCCAGAGGAAAAAAATGTGCTGTGGACCTTGTGAGACCCAGGGTGGGAGGTGTGATGGCACTGTCAGTCACATGGTCCTATAGGTGTGTCATATGTTCAAATGAATGTTGTTAAAGGGGGGGGGGGGTTGGGGGGCACTAATTGTGTCACTAATAGCAGGCTGGTATTGCTGTATTTAAACTTAAGGAGTGTGTTCTGCTTGCATTTGATGAAGCTGTCTGAATCTGGTCGTTGTCATGCAGAAATAAATGTTCAGACCAGTAGGTTTTCTTCAACGACCTGTCTGTATTTTGCTCCATGCATTCTTCCATCAATCCCGACCATCTCTCAATCCATGTTGCTGAGAAGCATCTCCACAGCACGATGCTCACACCACCATGCTTTGGCGTAGGGAGGATATTAGCCAGGTGATGAGGAGTACCTTGTTTTTGCCAGACGCACCGCTTGGCATTCAGGCATAATAGTTCAATTATAATCTCATCAGACCAGAGAATCTTTTTCCTAATGCTCTCAGCATGTCATATGTCTTTTACACAGGAGTGGATTCCATCTGGCCACTCTACAATAAAGGCCTGATTGATGTGAGTGCTGCAGAGATGGTTGTCTTTTCGGAGGGTTCTCCCATCTCAGAAAAACTGCAATGATCTGTTAGAGTGGCCACAGGGTTCTCGGTCACCTTCAGCTCAATTTGGAGTGTCGTGGGGAATAGTCTGACTGTTTATTTGCATGAGATATTTCAGTTTTTCATTTTCAATAACATTTAGAAAAATTTGTTTTCGGTTCACAATGGGGTATTGTGTGTAAATGAAAGGATGAAACATGTTTTCATAAACTATGAATGAAGTCCACAAAATGATATGGAGACAGTAAAGGGGTCTGAATATTTTCCAAAGGAACCAAATACATATATACGTCTCCGGAAAAAAATTAAGAGACCACTGCACCTTTTTCTTTCCTTTGCAAAAAAGTTGAAAAGGAAGGTTTTGAGTGAGGAACAGAAGTGTTTAATTTGCAGTGGCCTCTTCATTTTAACCCTTCTGTTCCTCATTCAAAACCTTCCCTTTTTTCGACTCATTTTGGTGTTAACAAGTTTTACTCAGACCACGGCTTCCTGCCCGTCATCGCCATGGTTTCCAAGCCAGTGGCGCTTGTGGTGCAGAGCAACCCACACTGTGCATCATCCTCATTTCCTCTGGCGTCTCACAGGAGAGGCAGGACGCGGTGATGACAAATACAGACAATATCCCTGGTGTGGGTGGCGTCTCTTCACCCCCTCACGGCGTTGACAGTGGTACTTAGGCCCTCTCCCATTGTGCATCACCATGGTGACAGGAGCACCAACAGGGTATGATGAAGGCATCAGTCAGAGGCTTGTCCAGGCAGGGAATAAGGTTGTTATTATTGCTCAGAAAAAGGACAGAATGAATGGGCCCATATATATAAATATATATTTCCATTGCTGGCACAGGAAACGTATATGGGGGGTGTCTCCCTGAAACAATGACAGAGTGGAACCAGGTAGCCTTGGGCTGACAGTTGTAATAGGTTATGATCAAGGTTAGTTTTGCAACATTAAGATTGTGTCAGCCCGGCATCTAAAACAATGGACTTTCTGGTAGCATACGGGGCCAGAAGGACAGCACATTTCGGCCCTTGATGTAATGTGCCAAACGTGAGGGGAATGTTACGCGTATTGTTGTGCTGTTTCACTCCGTGTAGACAGTTTATGGTTAATATTGATCTGTTGTGCTATAAACAAGCATCCTGTTCAGTGATTGGACACCGTTTTTTTCATTGTTGAGTGTAACTATTCATGTTCTTTGGACTGCACACGTAGAACAACAGTAGAGCTTTCTGTTGGCTATTTTCAATGTAGGATGTATCTACTTAATCATCTTTAGTTAACAACATTTAAAAATATTATACAGATTGTATGGAGGGATATTTCTTGTCATTACATGACACAATCAGGTTTGTGCGGTCTCAACATTCTGATATTATTGAAATCAAAATAATTCTATACGAAAGAGAGACACAAAGAGTAGCTAAAGAGTATGATGAACACGAAGGATTCTGTGAGGATTAACAACTTGCTTTGAAGAATGTGAATGTGAATTTCACTGCAAGACAATCCTAGGAACAGACAACAAGATGAATATTGGTACATTGTATAGCCTGCTATAGAACATTGAATAGTAGCTATAATCTTCCAGCCAGTTGAGACACCAGGCCGAATGACATTCATCCTAGCCTACAATGGTGAATTGAAAGCACCTCCCTTATGTACGATATCTTGCTTTCCACGCGCTACGTAATTATTCCCAAATGATTCCTCTCACCTGGTGTCGTGCTGAATAAGACCACATTAGAAAGCATGATCCAAGTGGATTTCAAGATGTTTCTTGCCACCAGTTCAACGCCTTCCAAACTACTTTCTTTCATCAAAGAAATGCAACAGCCCCCCCTTTCCTTCTTTTCCTATCATCAGAGCTTCATTTCTCCTTTCATCCCACTCTCCGTCCCAGCTACACTGAGCACAGCATCCCGGAGCCCCACCCCCGGTCCCACAACGGGGCTTCTCCCGGCTGCTGTCATCAATCCTGAAGGCTCTTTCCATGTAGGTACGTTAGAGAGGGAGTCTGATCCCTACATTATTAAGGGGGCCCCCCATGTCCCAGGCTTCTGTCACCGATCATCTCCAATTAGGACGGCCATTTTGTGTCAAGCCACAGGAAGGGGCCCGGGGAGGACCGTGATGGCGTGGTTCGTTTTGTGAAACCCAGAGGTGGAGACACACTGAGACGATCCGGAGAAGTGGTAACTCTATCCAGATACACATTTCGTAAGGTAGTAAATTCAGATGGATCAATTAAATGGGGATTGCGCCGCGATTGGAATTTGTGTTGACATTCGAAGGTGTGTGTGTGTATGTGTGTGTGTGACAGCTGGTGCCCCTTAGGACAATCTTGGTTACAGGGCTTTGATATTTGGGCCCCGATTCAGCCGCAGATACCAGATTCACGGTGTGGTTCTGACTGCGCATACACAACACCTATATTTGATTTATTTAAAGCCGTCTAGCACAGACTTATTAACAGAGTTGGGTAGTAACGGATTACAAGTAATTGGTATTACAAAAAAACTGTAACTGTAATCCCTTATGTTACCAACAAAAATATTGTAATTACGGATACTTTGGAAAGAATGAATGATTACTTTTGGATTACTTAAGTTGAAAAAGAATAAGTGCTTGAAATAATTATGAATCGTTGTATGTTTGTGTTGATTATTTATTGTTATAAAAAACATTTATTTGAACCAAAATATGAATTGCGCGCCTCAATTGTGTATGTGATCATCATGCGCGCAAAGGTGGACGCGCATAACCAATTTAGTCAGGGAGGAAGCGCTAGTTGAAATGCTGACGTCATTTACTCACTGAGCTGAGAGTCCAGGTTTATAATCACAGTTTATATCTTTCATTTGCGTTTTGAAAATCCATCACTGGCGGCCATAAAAACGCAGGCTATGTTTGCACGCGTAAATCTTATTCCTATGCGGGTTGTTGGGTGGGCCTGAAAATGTAGGCCCCACGCCTCAAACATCTCCCTTTCGTACATTCCTATTTGTTTATGCACAGCATTTATAAATGTCAGAGGCACTTGTGTGGCTGTGATATTGAGATGAAATGGGGACTTGGAATTGTAATACAACTCTATCTTCGCCCTTTCCCTTCCATTCCTGCACCAGGCTTGACAGCTGCCACAATCTCTTTTTCCCAACTCTGCTTTTTCATTTCTTTAACCCAGCAGACCCTCACTGACTCTGCCAGTTGACAGACTCAAAACCGGGAATCTTATTGCTGTCGTGATTAAAATCACGGTGTAAATCTGAAAGCGCTGTTATATACTATTTTCTCTGTCACCTTGGAGCTTACTCCAGCAGTAAACTTCCTGTGGCATATGTTCAATCAACCCATCATGTGTTTCTCAGCACTAGTTTGTATAATTTAGCCTGGGTGCATTCTGTCAACAGAATGAAATCTGTGTAGGAGAGTCAATTTACATAGACTGTGCATCTTGGCAGCTGTTGAGAAGACCTGATCTTATCATCTGGTTAGGGTTGAACCAGATCGAAGGCTTGGCTCCAAATATTTTGTTTTGCGGGAACGTACAAGCTGATATGAGAATTCACAGGAGAGAATCAGAGTGAACACTGATGCCCTATTGTGTCGTATTAGAAAGCACCTACGGGTGTAGCACAAAATTCTGGGGCCTGTATATAGGTGGTCTCTCTGGGCCCCTCCCCTCTTTATCCAAGATTCAAATGTGTTTTTCGAGGGCCCATCTCCACGTTAGGGCCCGATATACTTAGTGCCCCCTTTCCCCTGGTCCGATGCCACTGAGCAGAGATACAGGATTTCTCATGTCCATGCAACTTACCGTGCCAAAATAATGTACATACCTGCTAATTGTTATGATGAGTTACATTTAGATGCTTGAATTTTGCCAGGTAACTAAGAACATGTTATTATTTTCAGCAACAACATGGGAGACAGGTGGGTTAGTTATCTTGCTCAGGGGCAGAACAGCAGATTTCTCACTTTGCCTTTTTTGGGGGTGAATTTTCATTTACTGCCCTAAATTGTATTATTCTAACAGTCAGATTTTGTTTTGGATTGACACCACATTCATAATGTCATTTTTGACAACATCTCCTCACAAATCACTTTTATGGCTTGCCAATAATTTCATTGCTAACATTTTTCATATTGATTAAAAGAGAGTTCATTGTTAGTGATAAATAAATCACATCTGTGGCCTAGAGATGGAATGGGTTGCTTGTTAAAAAACACTTACAGAGGCAGCATTACGATCTTCCCAATGCTAAGTAAATAGAGTAATAGATGTCATTTAAAATGTTGGTTTGTATTGTAGCCGGTTTACTAGTCTCTTTAGCTAACATTCCATTCCTTGCCAATCCTTTTCATTGCCGAAGAGACTGTTCAATATGCAGCTGGATTCACATTGCTCATTAGTTGTTGGGAAGAACATTAATATTTCATGTCGTCTCTGGGAATGGTAAGGTTTAATGTCAATGCTTCTTAACCCAGATGGCCTTGAAGGTATTCGTTTTATATTCAGTGTGTGGAAAACGCTGTTTCCATCCTTAACAGTCAATAATGGTGTATTTCAATTAGATTTCTGTCCGAGGATCAAATCTTTCTTCTAATGCTGTTTCTCCTTATTCAAACTGTTATAATGGTCTGCTTGAACCAGTCTGGGCATAA
The DNA here is from genome assembly GCF_011004845.1 of Esox lucius. Classification (NCBI taxonomy): domain Eukaryota; kingdom Metazoa; phylum Chordata; class Actinopteri; order Esociformes; family Esocidae; genus Esox; species Esox lucius. The sequence continues at coordinate 33,241,692 of NC_047570.1, read as the reverse complement.
TCGACTGATGAGAACCAGGCCAGATGAGCAGCTGCATGGATGTGGTTGCAGTTGAAGATCAAGATTTGATTGGATCAATACTGGATTGGATAATGATGCTTTCAAACAACAGAAGGCACAGTCGGCTGACCAAATATGCAGTGTAAAATGACACAATTACAATGGTTTCGTTAGAAGACTTTCATGAGCCAAATTAGAAGAAACTATATAGATTATTCTCATCCACAGCCGGAAATTGAAATAAAATGCATTATTATTGTGGGACAGAAATTGAGCTTTTCACACACTGAAAATGAAACTAACACCATGAAGGCTGTACGGGCTAAGAATCAACCCAGAGACACAATGAAGGCTGTCCGGGCTAAGAATCAACCCAGAGACACAATGAAGGCTGTCTGGGCTAAGCATCCACCCAGAGACACAATAAAGGCTGTCTGGGCTAAGCATCCACCCAGAGACACAATAAAGGCTGTCTGGGCTAAGCATCCACCCAGAGACACAATAAAGGCTGTCCGGGCTAAGCATCCACCCAGAGACACAATAAAGGCTGTCTGGGCTAAGCATCCACCCAGAGACACAATAAAGGCTGTCTGGGCTAAGCATCAACCCAGAGACACAATAAAGGCTGTCTGGGCTAAGCATCCACCCAGAGACACAATAAAGGCTGTCTGGGCTAAGCATCCACCCAGAGACACAATAAAGGCTGTCTGGGCTAAGCATCCACCCAGAGACACAATAAAGGCTGTCTGGGCTAAGCATCCACCCAGAGACACAATAAAGGCTGTCTGGGCTAATCATCCACCCAGAGACACAATAAAGGCTGTCTGGGCTAAGCATCAACCCAGAGACACAATAAAGGCTGTCTGGGCTAAGCATCCACCCAGAGACACAATAAAGGCTGTCTGGGCTAAGCATCCACCCAGAGACACAATAAAGGCTGTCTGGGCTAAGCATCAACCCAGAGACACAATAAAGGCTGTCTGGGCTAAGCATCCACCCAGAGACACAATAAAGGCTGTCTGGGCTAAGCATCCACCCAGAGACACAATAAAGGCTGTCTGGGCTAAGCATCCACCCAGAGACATCATGACAATGAAACCTTTTTTTCCATAATGTCATGTTTCGCTCACTCTGCCGTAGAAATGTAGCCTCACATTGATTTACTTTTCCAGCCTCTTTTCAGGATAGTCAGGTTGCTAAAAGAAATTTGACATAAACCGTTACATGAATGAGTTTTCAATGCAGAATGGCCTCAAAACAAACAGCAACTGATGATATCCGCAGAACAAACATTATCTCGAGAGAACATGATCAGTTCTGGAGTGACAGACAAAAGACAGCTATTGAATAGAAAGGACATGCAACCAAGTACAAGGATAATATTTTAATCTGTCGCAATACTTTTGTTGGTCATAAACAGGGGAACTGTTGAAGAAGTCTTGTTAATCTTAAATGGTGAACTCCTCAAACAAAAGATGAGAATCTGTACTTTAACCTCACAGTAATTGTTTTATTTTACATCCACATTTTTGACGATAGAGCAAAGAATTTAATGGAAATAAGAACGTACTGTGAGCTCATTTTACATTATTTTCATCAGGCAGGCGTTCTTATCCAGAGATACTTACAGAGAAACTTACTTTGCAAGCAAGAGTTGGCAGAAAACCTTCCAAGTCATTATCCAAAATACCTGAAAGAATCTGTGCCAAATGTAAGTAAAACCAATCCCAAAGTCTTACTCAAACCCCTGAGAAATGAATGTAAAATGGACTCATGGAAATTACATAACGCTGAACAAATCCTGTACAATAACAATTTGGTCCGCAATAATTACCTTTCCAAGATGCCGGAGACAAAGAGAGATTAATATATTTCGGTAAATAATGAGGACAGGGATGATAGGCAAAGAATGCCTCAACGCATGCTCAGCATTTTCATTAGTCACACACCATTACGGCCGAGAAGCAACGAAAGGGGGGGATAAATAAATAAATGGAAGAATGGAAATGAATCAGGAAATGAAACTCTGGCACGTGACATGAAAAAGCCAAAGAAACAAAGAAACAGGTGGTTGGCTTGGTTTGGGACGTGATCTTAATGATATGAACAGGCGGCCTTTGAACCTGAGCCACTCTCTGGTGTACATGTTGTGGGACCGGGTGTTGGGCTCTATGAGGATGTGCTAAAAGTGTCCCCCTGTGTCCCATTGCTGTCTCCGCCTGTTTATACCTTGACCCATATTTTGGAAGATATGCGATGTGATGACATAGGTGCAGCAAATGCCATCAGCACAATTCTTCTTTCTTGTATTGACTTGTATTGCATTGAATCCATGGTGACCGTACATCGACTCAGTAGAGACTCATCTTGACTCAATACTGAGACAGTTTTGTGTCAGTGCGGAACCAGTATTGAATCTGAACTGTTTCAATATTGACTGGGTATTGCGGAAACAGGATAAGCGAACCAGAGAGGAGAGATACAGTGAGGACAGTGATACAGTGGGTTTCTTTTATATCATTCAAAGACGACATTGGCCTTGAATTACACATCTCATCAAAATAATAACAAGCAGGAAGTTTAAACATCAGATGCGAGTAAAATGCACTGTGAGGGAGAGTAGTTTGCACGAATATGTCAGGAAAAATAGAATGTTATGATAAATTTGATATACACACAGCCGATCCATCACCATGTATATACCTAAACATTACACAAGCAAATCCCTGTATTTTTGTCGTAACTTATATTACATCCACTAAAGTCAGGATTTATTTGACCACAGCAAATCACCAACATCATCCACAGAATTTGTGGCTATGATCCACTGGGATTAATTCAGATTATGTTAGATTATAGCCTGACCTGATTTACTCCTCACTTTTTCTATACCTAATACAAATATTTATGATCCCTTGAATGTTGTACCATCCAGGATGAACATTTATTCACACATAAGAGAACCGATGTATGTCTTCATAGATTGGCTACTTGGGCTGTTTTGCATCGAATTTTTTCCCTCTCAAAACTAGATAAAATCGCCTTTACCAAAAACAGCAGCTTTTACTACTGGCTAATGCTTAGAAGTGCTCAATCAATTTAGCCCACTTCTTTGTAGGTCAGATTGTACACAGAGCACAGACATAAAGGTGAACAGAACTGCGTGAAACCCCCAACCGTGGCAATTTCGTTTTGATTGGGATCCCAGGTCTGTTCATGCGGATTAAATGGCCGGGCCAAAAACCGAGAGATTATGACCAGTGTTCTTACCCTTCTCCGACTACTCCAAAAGGATATCTGTGAGGCCTTAGGTTGGTGGTTGGGATCAGCTGCTTCACCCACCAGTGTGCTCGGTTGTATTGCCAAATCCACCACAGCAGGGCCAGTGACATCTTGACCTGCAAATATAGTAGATTTCAGGTTCTACATACCGCAATTTAAATTGCATCCAGTAACCCGAGGACCAGCAACTCCACCAACCCTTCCCTATCTTGTTGTTTTTGCAACATTAATACATCTCCCGACTCTGTTTAATTGCTGTGTGGCTTTATCATAACATTTAGAGGTTACAGTTAACAAGATGGCCAATTAATCCGAAATGCTAATTAGGTGGTAATGGGGTGTCACAGAGACAGCGATAGCTCCTGTCGAAAAGGGCAACACGCCTGCTCGGTCTGCAAACAATGACTAAGCGCTAAAATTGACACTGAACCAAATTAGCTCGCTCATTTGAATGTGTTAGAGGAGGCTGCTTCACGGGAAATGATTGGAGCAGAATAAATGTCAAGGACGTCTGCGGTAGACAACATGCAGCTTAACTTCCCCATTGTTCTCTTCCTGGCTGGGGCTCATCCACTCTCACTGGGGGTTATTTTGGCACGAATGAGATATGTTTCTGTTTAGATAACTGTTTTCATTAACAGACAAAGGGCAGCGTTCTGATCTGACCTGTGGGTTTCTCTGGAAGTCTCCTGTAGTTGTAGTTAGACTGGGAAAGATATTCCACTTAGAACTTGTTGAGGAGAGTATGAATGTATGACATTAATGCAAACTACTACATTCTTTGTGGTAATTGAATATGTATAATCTGATTCCCTATTGTTTGTGAAAATACGTTGTCATGAGGAACCATAACATGCAGTAACGTAGGTTTCATAATACACGAGTAGGAGATGTCCCCCTTACTTTTTGAAAATGGCATTTTGTCCCCCACACTTTTTATCAACAGAACTGAGAGAAGCTCAAACTGTTAGAATGGTGCGGAGGAAGTACGGTAAGCAATTGCATAATTCGTAATTCAGAGTGGCTTTATGACCACACGCAGGCACTTTGCTTTGAGGTAGTTGCATGAAAGTTCATGCACATGGTGCACGTTACCATTGTAGAGGCTACCATTGCTAAACTGTGATCTCTGGCTCATGAAAGTTTGGTAATCTAGCTTACATTGCCTCTAGCTAACTACCTCCCATTATGTATGAATAAGGTAGAAAATTAGCTAATCTATCTATTTTTAAACAATGTTAGGTGTGGTTAGGCTAATGTTATATATTATTCAAAGTTGCAAAATATATATTAGCTTGCTAGCTAACATTTTGTTCGCTAGCTAGCAAACAATCGAACCCCTTAACACTGTTCACCGTCCTCACTCACAGCTGGCACCGAGATGACACCAGCTAATAAGTGAGATAAGTTAGACATTCAGATGTTTTTTAATACTTAATGACAAAGTGAGTGCTACAGCTATAGCTATGAGATATTAAGAAAAATAGCTAGCTGACTAACTAGCTTAATAATTACTTAATCCTTTAAAATGTTAGCTAACGTTAGATGTACTAACCTACACATGTAGCTGCATTTGACATGTCAGCCCATGTGGATATTATATTAAATATTGCCATCAGGTTCTGCAGGTGTCAATGTAGATCAAGCCGTTCGTGTCATATTTTGTACTGCATTTTATAAGGATCAGATGGTGACCGTGACAGGTATCCCTGTCAGAGCAGGATCAGACAGCCAGGGAGAAAACTTCATCCGTGGAGCTGAGAGTAAATATTGCTGCATACCAATATCTAAAAAAGTGCATAACTTAAACAAAATTATTTATGTTATATTGTGTAGCCCATATCTTGAATGTTCATATTTATTAACCCAACCAGAAGGATGTTGAGTAATCTAGTGTAGGGGGTTGTGGTGTAGCTTGGGAGGTGAGGTTGTGAAATTCAAGTACGATACACGCAAAATGTACATTTAGCTCACATTAAGAGCCACACACATTGAAATACAGTAACTCTTCATCAAAGGGTATTCTGTTTCCCACTTTTTAAATGTATTACTACTGTGTAGTAACTCTTCACTAAGAGCACACATCACAGAAAATATCTTAACGAAGTAATATTAAGTGAAATGGCTGAAGGCAGTATTTTTCATGTTTATTCTAGCCGTTTCAAAGAGGTGTTGTGTCCACCAGTGCATATACACTATATGGCCAACCGTATGTGGACTCTTGACCATCACACCTACAGTAGATGAGCTTGTTGGGCATCCCATTTCAAAACTATGGGCATTTGCAAAAAATGTGCTTCCTCCTCACATTTCAAATGAAACCTACACCCTTGATAACATGTCTAACGTGATCTAGTCAAGGATCTTGAGCACAACATATTTATCATGCGGTCAGGGCCTGCAAACAACTACGAATAAAGTCCTAAATTGGTGATGTTGGCATAATTTAAGTAAAGAATTCAATGTGTTGTGAAGCAATCAGGATGCATTGAGTGTGTAATTATCTGTACATCCACGAACAAGAGTATTGTTCACAATTGTTTACAATTACTCCCCTGGAGTAATCAAGATGAACAAGGAATGCAGTAGTAATCTATAATTCAAAGTTGTACAATGTATTCCAGTCAAGAAATAATGTCACAATGTATCACTTTACTGTGTGAAACTCACCTATGGTATACAATGTCCAGTACTGTGCAAAAATCTTAGGCGCCTTTATTTTCAAAAACAAACCCAAATAAACATGCAGGTGCAAATGGACTGATTAGTGGGACATTACAATGGCCTACAGAGTTGACAAGCCAGACATCCTTCCCTTTCACCCCACCACATAGGCGATACCTGACAAAAGAAAGTCTGAATTCTGTGTACCGAACCGACTAAAGAGAGGCAAATGACTCAGGAAGAGCTTGAAGCAACTGCAAAATTATTCCAGTGTCCGGTTGGAATCGGACCGGCAGCTGGAAGCTCGGGGGATTTGGGTTTGAAAGGTCTGGGAGAGTGGCCGTTGTCCTCTCTCTGGCAGGCTGGCAGACTGTCTCAGTGTAAACCTCTGAAAGCACACTGAACGCAAAGCATGTGTGCGGCCCAATGAGATGCCAAAAGACTGAGGCAAGGGAACCCAGAGTGAGCCTGATGTGCACTGCAATTTCCTGCTTAAATATTATCTCCCCCAAAACGTGCATGAACACTTACTGTAAATACATACAGTACACACCAAAAACACACAAACACACACACACGCACACACTCTGAGTCTCATCTCACAGCCTCCCACAGGCACCAGCATGGCCGGAAGAGATCTCCAGCAGTAGAACACAGAGAGGGAGTCTTCCATAGACGATCCACCTATTAAGTCCTGTATTTACATGCATTACACAGGTCAAATCAGAGGAGAGCTTTCTCTATCTCCCAATCTATCTCTCCATCTCTCTATCTCTCTATCTGTCTCTCCATCTCTCTATCTCTCTATCTGTCTCTCCATCTCTCCATCTCCCTCTCTCTCTATCTCTCTCTATCTCCCTATCTATCTCTCCATCTCTCTATCTCTCTATCTCTCCATCTCTCTATCTCTCTATCTATCTCTCCATCTCTCCATCTCCCTCTCTCTCTATCTCTCTCACTATCTCCCTATCTATCTCTCCATCTCTCTATCTCTCCATCTCTATCTCCCTCTCTTTCTATCTCTCCATCTCTCTATCTCCCTATCTCTCCATCTCCCTATCTCTCTCCTTCCCTCTTTCTTTACAGCCCCCCCCCCCCCCGGCTTCCCTAACTAGTCCTCTCCCTTTTTAATTTATCTCCTTCCCTCTCTGTCTCTGCTTCTCTCTTCCACCCCCCCACCCCCCCGTCTCTCTTTTTGCTTCTCTGTGGCTCATTATCTTTTTAGGCCTGCCTTACCTCGGGTCAACTCTCTGCGTGCCACAACGGGTCAGCAGAGGCGGGCTTTGGTTCGGGGTGGTGTCTGCTGCAGTGTGAGGGACTGAGGTCGGTGGGTAAAGTGACAGCTGGGCCAAAAGCTTGCAAACCCAGAGGAGCCTAGGTCGGGTGGCCTGTCATCAACAAGCTCTCAGCACATTTCATCATGACCAGTGGGCTGCAGCGGTGGGCTCGAACACAAAGGTTTCCCTCTGCACTCTCAGGAAAAGTGGGTTCCAAAAATGCCCCACGCTTGGTTTCTGGTTCCAGAAGTGCCCTTTTATGTTTCCTCCATTGGGTTCTGCATGTAACCCAGGAGGGTAGGTGGAAACAAAATGGCTACAGCTGAAGAAACCTTTTGTTTTTTAGCATAGTTTTGTGGAGTTTTAAATCCTACACGTATTTGATTTATACTTTATAAAGTTTGAGTATGTTGTAACATCGATACTAAAAGTGAACTGTGTTTGTATGCAAATGTCAAGTGATTACTGAACTAGAGAGACTTCCTGGACATGACAGCACTCAAAGACAAGTCATGCTATCTGTCCAGTCTATGTGGATTGCAAAATATGCGATTAAATTCTCTCTAAGTCCGTCTCTCTAAATTCTCTCTTCGTCTCTCACTTACTCATTCCTCTCTGCTCAGATATGAGTAAAAATAATAAGACTTTCTGATAACAGACACGATGCAATGTCTTATCTGTTGGCCTCTTCTGGGTTGTGACTGCTGAAGAGCTAATGAAGCAGATTTAAGATGACAACTCACATTACAGGATGAGATGGATAGATATACACACACAAACACACACACACAGAGACCTACACACACACACACGCACCTACACAAACACAAACAAACATACTCACTGTTACCCAAAAATGGTTTCCCTATTAGGTCAATATCTGTCTGTAATCCATGGAGTATTTTCATAAGGGCAATAGTATGTACAGTGGGGAGAACAAGTATTTGATACACTGCTGATTTTGCAGGTTTCCCTACTTACAAAGCATGTATTTTTATCATAGGTACACTTCAACTGTGACAGACGGAATCTAAAACTAAAATCCAGAAAATCACATTAAATGATTTTTAAGTAATTAATTAGCATTTTATTGCATGACATAAGTATTTGATCACCTACCAATCAGTAAGAATTCTGTCTCTCACAGACCTGATAGGTTTTCTTTAAGAAGCCCTCCTGTTCTCCACTCTTTACCTTTATTAACTGCACCTGTTTGAATTCATTACCTGTATAAAAGACACCTGTCCACACACTCAATCAAACAGACTCCAACCTCTCCACAATGGCCAAGACCAGAGAGCTGTGTAAGGACATCAGGGATAAAATTGTAGATCTGCACATGGCTGGGATGGGCTACAGGACAATAGGCAAGCAACTTGGTGAGAAGGGAACAACTGTTGGCACAATTATTAGAAAATGGAAGAAGTTCAAGATGACGGTCAATCTCCCTCGGTCTGGGGCTCCATGCAAGATCTCACCTCGTGGGGCATCAATGATCATGAGGAAGGTGAGGGATCAGCCCAGAACTACACGGCAGGACCTGGTCAATGACCTGAAGAGAGCTGGGACCCCAGTCTCAAAGAAAACCATTAGTAACACACTACGCCATCATGGATTGAAATCCTGCAGTGCACGCAAGGTCCCCCTGCTCAAGCCAGCGCATGTCCAGGTCCGTCTGAAGTTTGTCAATGAACATCTGGATGATCCAGAGGAGGAATGGGAGAAGGTCATGTGGTCTGATGAGACAAAAAATTTTACTCCACTCACCGTGTTTGGAGGAAGAAGAAGGATGAGTACAACCCCAAGAACACCAGCCCAACCGTGAAGCATGGAGGTGGAAACATCATTATTTGGGGATGCTTTTCTGCAAAGGGGACAGGACGACTGCACCGTATTGAGGGGAGGATGGATGGGGCCATGTATGGCAAGAGCTTGGCCAACAACCTCCTTCCCTCAGTAAGAACACTGAAGATGGGTCGTGGCTGGGTCTTCCAGCATGACAACGACCCGAAACACACAGCCAGGACAACTAAGGAGTGGCTCCGTAAGAAGCATATCAAAGTCCTGGAGTGGCCTAGCCAGTCTCCAGACCTGAACCCAATAGAAAATCTTTGGAGGAAGCTGAAAGTCTGTATTGCCCAGCAACAGCCCCGAAACCTGAAGGATCTGGAGAAGGTCTGTATGGAGGAGTGGGTCAAAATCCCTGCTGCAGTGTGTGTAAACCTGGTCAAGAACTACAGGAAACATATGATCTTTGTAATTGCAAACAAAGGTTTCTGTACCAAATATTAAGTTCTGCTTTTCTGATGTATCAAATACTTATGTCATGCAATAAAATGCAAATTAATTACTTAAAAATCATACCATGTGATTTTCTGGATTTTCGTTTTAGATTCCGTCACTCACAGTTGAAGAGTACCCATGATAAAAATGACAGACTTCTACATGCTTTGTAAGTGGGAAAACCTGCAAAATCGGCAGCGTATACACTCCCCACTGTATACTCTGTGAGATGACTCCTTTTTATAGTAACTCCCAGGGAAGAGGACCTAGTCGGAATGTCTCTATCAAATGCCGTTCGAGGCACAGGATCTCTCCATAAAATCTACCTCGTCCTTGCCGTGTCCATTTAGCATTGGTGGTAATTAGTAGATGATTTTCCACAATGGTTATAACATTTAACCCCCTAAGCTGACAGCCTTGAAGCGATTTTCGACTATATTTGCTAAGCCTGGATGAAAGGAAGTGTAGAGAGAGTCATGAATAATAGACCTGTAAACCCTTATATCCACACAAAGCTGGAAAGCTATTGAATACAGCGTACTTGTCCACATGTACGTGAGACCAACTGAATTGGCACAGCCTGTGCTTAAGTGTCAAAATAAAACATTGCCTCCTTTATTATTAACGTGAACTAATAAGGCATTTCACCCTTCAAGTCTATTGTATAATAGTCTTATGGAGTTCAAGGATGATTAGTACCATGACCATATGAGTCATAAAATATTAAGACAATAATAAAATATATAAATATACTTAAAACATTCTCATTACTGACAGGTACAAGTGTTAATTTCAGCTTGTGAGGTTTAGTCAGAGTTCCAACATCACCGTGAGGATTTGACTTGAATGTGGTCACGTTTTCATGTGTGCCCTGATTCTCATTGTGCTTGTACGAGCCACACCATGAATCAGCAGATATCAGCCATTACGGTAAAGGCATTACAAATGTCCTTGGCAGACTTTTTTGCCAAGCTAGAGTGCCAGGAAGGGACAGAAATCATGTATACCTCTCTACATTTTGACGTTTTTCATAACGTGCAGGAAAGGTTTGGTACACATCGACCGAAAGGGGAGGGCCAGAGGAACACACACCATTTTCCTTTTAGACACACAGAGCCTTAGAAAACTCCAAATCCCTCCAGAGTCACCGGTGACAGTTGTCCTGTCACATAAACATTCACCATGACCAAATGGTTGAGGCTTCTCACTCAAATGTTCGCAGAGTCTCTAGATTTGTTTAGTTTTGTTGCAAGATATCCAAATGCCGTGCTGTCAACCAAAAGGTAAGATGTGAGTAGCTGGTCATCGCCTCCGGATCACCTCCATATCATCTGCACTTACAAATGCATCCTAACCAGTTGATGTATGCATGGTACACTTTTGAAAAATGTACCCCAAAAAAGGTTTTTTGTTGCCGTTTGTTGCATCTCTAACTTTCTAAAGACGCTGAGAACCTTATGGATACCACTAAACATGTTGGTGCCTGGGCTCCTGTTCTAACAAGATCAACTGCTTACCTCAAAACAGTCTTAAAGAGAAACAAGAAAAGAAAGGTTATGAAAGAGCTATAATGTGCCACAATTATGCCACTGATCTGAACTTGAATTGTTTCATTCAATGCAGCCAGGAATTAAAATGCCAGGTTGAAATTTGAGTGGGCCGAAATGTAGGCATTAAGCGCACTGAATGTAAGCACTAAGCAGTAAAATCATAATTACATTATAATTAAAAGCGTAATCCTACCACTATGTAGGCCTACTTGATCATGTGCACCAAACCATTAAATCTGCAGATTTTGCATTATAAACCAAACCAGTCTAGACATGTTCTGCATCTGCTCTGGACCTCCTGCAGGGAAACACTATGGACCAGTAAGTCATCCTCATATAAACCAAGTTCAGCTGTCTTCTCATTCATACCTTGTAGGCCTATTTGGGCCGAAATACCTGTTGTCTTTGCTTTCTTTACCCATCGTTAAGTTTCTATACTGTCCAGCAGGCAAATGTGCCTACATGTTTCACAAATCTACTGTTTCTTTCTGTCTTCTAAAATAAAAATAGACTAATCTGATTGGATGGTGCTCACGTGGCGTTTCGTTGTGCAAGCTGCCATGCCCTCATGCTAAGCTAATCAACGATAAATCTGCAAAGTTGACGCTTCCCATTTGCCTTGCCACAAGGATTTATGTGCCGTCATGTTGATTTGTGGCCCCTGGAAAACACAGATACACAGCAATGCGATAATCGTAGTGACAAGGGGTGTCTCCCAGAAGAGATAAATATGTTGGAATTTGGCGCAAGATGTATTAACTATACCCGGCAGCATCTATTATCTTTAAACACCAGTATGATCAGTGTTGGTTTCAAGGGCTACAGTATGACATACAAGGGTTGGCTGTCTGTGTACGCTTTGACAACCATGATTCCCAGTGACCGCTTGTAGCTCCCGCCTTTTAAACTCCTTTTGTAAAACATTTTATTTTGTCCTCCACACACCTCTGCTGCATGTACTATAGGATTAGTGTAGGTGTCTACTGTTGGAATGATGTTGTTCTTTGGCCTCCGTAGATACTAACCATTAATCTGTTTGAGTAACGAGGCAGGTGGGCCTGGGGCCAACTCTATGGTATGTGAGTAGTATTATTAAAAAAATTATACTACAGACATCAATGGAAAGCTGATGTTCACTTCACCAACAGCCGTATGTAACGTGTTGACCTTCGATGATGCTCATAGGGCTCACAGGGGTAGTTAGAAATGCTCACAGGGCTCACAGGGGTAGTTAGAAATGCTCACAGGGCTCACAGAGGTAGTTAGAAATGCTCACAGGGCTCACAGGCGAAGTTAGAAATGCTCACAGGGCTCACAGTGGCAGTTAGAAATGCTCACAGGATACACATTGGTAGTTATAAATGCTCACAGGGTACACATTGGTAGTTAGAAATGCTCACAGGGTACACATTGGTAGTTAGAAATGCTCACAGGGTACACATTGTAGTTATAAATGCTCACAGGGTACACATTGGTAGTTATAAATGCTCACAGGATACACATTGGTAGTTATAAATGCTCACAGGGTACACATTGGTAGTTAGAAATGCTCACAGGGTACACATTGGTAGTTATAAATGCTCACAGGGTACACATTGGTAGTTATAAATGCTCACAGGGTACACATTGGTAGTTATAAATGCTCACAGGGTACACATTGGTAGTTATAAATGCTCACAGGGTACACATTGGTAGTTATAAATGCTCACAGGGTACACATTGTTAGTTAGAAATGCTCACAGGGTACACGGGGGCAGTTGGAAATGGGTAAAACCATCACGTGTCATTCCAGGACACGATGCATACTATGCTATAACAACCTACTGTAGCTTCTGTCACAAACTCTGCATGGCTGTCACCGTCTCGTTGGATATTATCAACTGAGCAAAAGATGTCTGTACTTCAGAGATTATTTTAAATATTATTTTTCTGGTTATTGTTGGGCGGGGACTCATGTCAGTTGGTTTGGTATGCAATTGTAGTGTCTGGTTGTCGTGAGGAAAATGGTAACTTATTATTTGGGCAGCACAAGCAAACACTTTCTTTTCTATAGGTCATCTGGGAATCATACAGAAGTCAATGAAGGAAGTGTTTGTTACCCTCCTGATTGCACTTGATTGGAGCCATGTTCTTCGTGTGTGGTCTCTCTCTACTTTAACCAGACCAATGTAAGATTCATGAATATGAAAAGAGACAGCTATCCCAAGAGGAAATCGGGAAAAAAACAACAGCCATGGAACAGCCCCCGGAGAATAATGCAGAGAGCCGTAATGTAGCTCACGGACCTACAGTCAAACTCCTCTCCCCATTACCATAATGCCCTGACAGCACACACAAACAGGACTATATATACAACTCCAGACATTAACTTGTCAGCCACACAGTACAGGGGTGAAAAACCCAGTCCCACTTCCACTGACAGGGACGAAGGAACAAGAAATTCTGTCAGTCAGATTGGTCTTTTTTCAGGTCTAGAAGATTGTTGAGGGAAGATCTGAGACCACTTCCAATGAATGTAAGGAGTGTAATGTTGGGGCGTGCAGACGGGAGCAGTGTGCTTCTTTTTTGCACACGATGCTGCTGGTCCCTGAAGCTCCACTGCGGAATTGCATGGCCCTGCACACACACACACACACGCACACGCACACACGCAAAGATGCACAAACACACACCCACGTGCAAAAATGAAGGAAGGATAAAAAGGCAGAGAGAGAGAGTGGGAAGGAGACTCATAATAAGAATCTCCTGCTTTTCAAAATGGTGTCCAAGAAATAATAATGATGTGGACAAATGTGCCCTGCCTTACAAACCATACCAAAGAGTTGCAAAACAAATGCAATGTACCACACGAGAACTACAAAATAATTGATTTCCACTGATCAATCAGCGATACCTACCTCCCCTTTGTTTTGCACAGAATTGTTCATCTTTTTACCATCCATATTTTCTGCTGTAACATTTACTTTGAGGCACACAGGGAAAATCTTCACATTACTCTGAGTTTATGGACGACAAAGGTTGGTATTAAACATCTGTGAAATTAAAACGGGAAATGACCCATCGTGTGGAGATGACTTGGCTATGGTCTGCATGGCCAGTGTTTATAGGGGGGATGGAAAGTGATTAAGTTACCCTAAAACAACCATTAATATCCCCCAACGCTGTTTTATGAACCGATGGCCCTTGACATCCAATGTAGTCAAAGCCAAAGTGTTTTGGCGCCTCAGGTGCTACTGGGATCCCATTGAATATGAATTATTGTTTATTGGCGGTCATTCTCTTGATTATTTTTAAGGAATAAAATAATTGCAAAACATAACGACCATTACATTAATTATAGTTTTCACAATAAATGTGAGTGTAAATGCAGTTTTTCTTCACTTTTCTGTGTTTACATCCAGTCAGCCGGTATTCGTATACGTGCTGTCTTCTTGTTATTTTAGAGAACAAGGTGGCCAAGTCAAGACAGTTCTCATTGGCTCTTGTATTAACTCATTGATTAAATAATATTGCTGAGAAAAGTCTTTTTAGATTACTGAGCCAATAGGTAAACCAGAGGTGGAGACTCAGAGCCTGAATTCCATAATAATCTCAAAACCTGCTCCTTCCATGGAGTTTCTCCAGGCTTCCTTTGTATACAAGGTCAAGCTACAGCCTCATAGCTTTAGCCTTAGCGCTCCATTACGTTCCACATTACAGCATGATTGACATTTAAAGGTAATGGTCCAACTTTGGCGGAGACTACGTTCACTGTAAAACGCTGCATATGTTGGCTCAAAAAATTGGCTTAACATTTTTATTGCACAACCTGTAACATTTCAAGGATGCACACTGATAGAAGTAGGTGTACTCAAACTTTGCCTAGAATTTGTTAAATTGCCCTGTTAAAAAGCCTATGACATGTGATCATCCATGCAGCTCTGAACTTCCTGAAACGATTAATCCCGTAGCTTCGGCTGTCTGTCAGGTCAACCTAGATCGCAGTGTGTGTGCTAATGCAATAGTGAATACACATTATAGTGAATAAATTGTTTGCAGTTTTTTGGCAAACTCACTTATTTTTTATAGAAAAACATAAAATATGTTAAATGCTCACAACAATGCATAGAACGAGATCAGGAGAGTGCTTTTTTTTTTTAGGTCTGGGAATGTTAAGTCTCAGTCTAATCAGCCTTTGATTCAAACAAGCTGTCCATGAAACTGCTGGCATCTGCTGTGCAAATTAGAACAATGTTTTCCTGCAAGAAGTATTTTTGAAACATCCGTAAGTAGAGTTCAGAGCTTGGGTCTTCCGCTACACCCCTAACTGTTCAGAGAGCCCTTATTCTGCCAATGCTCTGCTGCCGATGCCAGTGGTGTCTTTGTTGACCAGTTCTTAAACAACAACTTTAATACACTGGAATAAGATCTGGTGGTTTATCAAGCAACCGGGCCTCAGAGGTGATCGGCAGTGTCACCACATCCAGCAGTGCCCACCGCCTCATCTGTCTCTTTTGCTCTTCCTCGTTCTCATTAGCAAACAGTGTTGGCCAGTAATGAGCTGGGGGTTCATAGAGGTAAGCCACAGAAGCATCCTAACAAAGGACACCTGGAATAATAATTAATGCCGGAGCGGGCAGACTGGTGTGACCCTTTGCATGCTGAGAACTCGACCCACTGTTTGAATACTGATCTGAACAAGAGCGCAGTGAGTTGAATTTCTATTTTTATTTTTTTACTTTCACATTAGCCTGAGAGATTTCTTTGTCACACTTTGCTGGTGTCAGTGGCACATGCCAACATGAGATTCCTCTGGAGTTTATGCAGTGTGGGCCATTGTCGGAGAACAATGAAGCAATTGTAATGAGAATGTGTGTATATTTTTGGTTTGTGCGTGGAGTGAGTGGAGGAGGCTGGTGAGGGGAGGAAAGTTCATAATAATGTCTGGAGTGGAATCAGTGGAAAGGTTTCAAGCACATGGAACTTTATTTGAGTCGGTTCGATTAATTCCATTCAAGCCAGTAAGCTGTGCCTGTCCTCCCCATTAATGTTCCCAACAGGCCCCAGTGTTACAGCACACTGGACAAGCACAGAACCTGTCAAAAGTTTTGACACATTGAGACTTTTTCACTGGTACTGTATCTAATTTATAAAACACTATACTCCCCCTTACAGCTACCTTCAGTACACTTACCTTCAGTACAGCTACCTTCAGTACAGCTACCTTCTGGGAGTGGCCTCCTGGGAGTGGCCTCCGCCCCCCTGGGAGTGGCCCCGTGGGAGTGGCCCCCTGGGAGTGGCCCCCTGGGAGTGGCCTCCTGGGAGTGGCCCCCTGGGAGTGGCCCCCTGGGAGTGGCCCCCTGGGAGTGGCCCCCTGGGAGTGGCCCCCTGGGAGTGGCCCCCTGGGAGTGGCCTTGATATCACAGGCTCATGTTCAGTCACCTCTAAACAACAGCTCACACGTCTCTATACCCACAGAACGCTCATTCATACCACTGCCAAATGAGAGATGAACGTCGTGGCAAGTCATTGATGGGAGTCATGGTGTTCTGAAACGCAACTGTTGGAGGGAAAAGGATCCTGAAACGGTCCTTCTCCCACCCTCTTATGCTTTTGAACCACCACCCCCCCCCCCCAAGAAAAAAATACCTGCTGTTCTTTGTTCTTCAGTACACTACAGAATCAACACTGGCTTACATTGTTGTCTGTCTTTACACTGAATAACGGCACAAGGTAATGTAAGTGGATTGAAAGAGAGTTGTATTTCGCAAGTATAAGAGGAGGCCTTTTGTGTTTTTGCCTTAATGTCATTCCTCGGGCTTCTAGCCTTACTTCATTAGCGATGCAGACAGGCGGTCCTGGAGAAAGCAGAACCCTTCCTGTTTGTTCCTGGTAAAACCCATGGCTCTCCAGAGTATGCTGAAGCCAGTGTGGCTGTCATTCGTCCTTCCCAAAATCATGTGGTCGTCTCAGAACTATTGATTAGTGGTGCTGGCTGGGCACCTCGACTGGATTCCCTCCCCTGATGAATGGCTTACGTTTGGACAGCATGTTTCAGGTTCTTATTGGGACTTGATTGACACCCAGATAGAGCTGTATTCTTTTCGCTGGGTTAGCCTGGGAAGGCAACACCTTCGGGAAATTACCACTCCTTCCACTGGGCGGTGGTAGTAGTGATGGTGGTAGTAGTAGTACTAGTGGTGATGTAGTAGTAGTAGTAGTAATATTGATGGCAGTAGTAGTATTGGGGGTAGTAGTATTAGTGGTAGAATTATCAGTAGTAGTGCTAGTAGTAGTAGTGCTAGTAGTAATACTATTGATGCTGGTAGTGGTGGTAGGAGCAGTGGCGGTAGTAGTAATATTGATGGTGGTGGTAGTAGTAGTGGTGGTAGTAATATTGATGGTGGCGGTAGTAGTAATATTGATGGTGGTGGTAGTAGTAGTGGTGGTAGTAATATTGATGGTGGTGGTAGTAGTACTGGTGGTAGTAATATTGATGGTGGTGGTAGTAGTACTGGTGGTAGTAAAATTGATGGTAGTAGTAGTAATGGTGGTAGTAGTAATATTGATGCTGGTAGCAGTAGTGGTGGTAGTAATATTGATGCTAGTAGTAGTAGTGGTGGTAGTAGTAGTGGTGGTAGTAGTATTAGTTTTAGTAATATTAATGGTGCTAGACGTAGTGGTGGTACTAGTATTAGTGGTGGTAGTAGTAGTGGTGGTAGTAGTAATATTGATGGTGGTGGCAGTAGCAGTGGTGGTAGTAATATTGATGGATGTAGTAGTAGTGGTTGTTGTAGTATTAGTGATAATAATATTGATGGTGGTAGTAGTGGTAGTAGTATTAGTGGTAGTAATATTAATGGTGGTAGTAGTAGTGGTGGTAGTAGTGGTATATAATACATAAACCTAACACCAAGACATGTTGGAGTATTTCAAAACTTCAATAAGCAGAATGTTGAGTTAAAAACAACTATTTAAAGCCCTGTATAAAGCTTGGTTTTGTGGGCAAAAATTTAAATGTCCTATACATTACAAATATTATGATTATCGGTTTAATTCATATTTGCACAGTATTTAAAATGTTGTCAGTTCCTCTCTATCAGCCAACATGTAAATGAATAATTACAACTGTAGTAAAATGTACTAAATAACAGATACATGCTTAGCAAGACATGGTTTCAGCGGGAGTTGAAATCTGCTGGTACAGTACACAACTGACTGTATGCAATAAAAGTACAATGTAATTACCAGACATTACACAGAGTTAACTAGCTACAAAAAGGTATACATTATCATGAGGACCTGGAGGGCCAGGATCTAAGGGTGTGTAATGAATTGTGTAAGTTAACTTTTATTGCAACTGGGTACCCTTCAAGGTACAGTTTATTCAAACTTTATATTACTACTTACTACTTACTACTGAATATCCCAGCCAGGGGATCTCAGTATTTTTTGTTTGCTGTTTTTACAGTCATTTTCAAGGAAGGATCTGTTGCTTTTCAACTTGTTGCTTTGGGGACTCACTTTTCGTTCACTGGTCAGATGGTCTAACCACCAGGCTTCCTGCCGACAGTGTTACAGTTCGGTTAAATGCAATACTTGTTACATTGCAATAATCACACATCTAAATAAATTGCAATACAGACTCTTGGAAATAAAGTGGCAACAACCATTATTTAATTCAAAGAAACTTATCAGTTGCTTGACTGGCTATGTGGCAACTTAGGTGCCAGTCAGTGGTCTGTCTTAGTTTCAGATCTGGCTCCAGTATTGGGGGAAAACACTCCTGTAGTTGCTATAGGGTATAAATAACCAGCAGTGAGGAGAATGACAGAGCCGAGCTCTCAGGCCCGGTCAGAGCACGCCACCTGAGGTAATGAGTTGTAGGTTTGTAAGGCAAAGTGCAGCAAGGGGCATGGTACAAAAGCAACCCGCCTGCTTGCCACTCAATCACTTTGGGGCGAACAAGGATAAATACCGGATTGTGCTGTGAGTGGTTCTCTACGGCTGTATCAGAAGGAGGATTCCAAATACCTCTGTTCACCTGCCATTATTGCCGGTGGATGTCGATAAGTCGGAGAAACCTGGCTTGAACACAAGCCTGAGTGTAGTTAGGAATAACATTGTACTTGTGGAGGCCAAGATTGCCAGAGATGAGAACATCATACAATGTACACACGGTTAACATGAAAGACTGTAATAAAACAGCTTAGCATTGGTTTCACTTTCAAAGGCGTTGAGATTGGCTCTTTTGAAAAGGCACTCGTCTCCTCCTCCCCTCTTTTCTCCATATGACGGGATATTTCATTCCTTCTGGCTCCTCTCAGAATATCTCGCTGTCTTTGTGAGTGGCCACCTGCTGTGAGCTGGGAAACTGCTCCTCTAAACCCCACACCCTAACCCCCCACACACAAACACACACACACACACACACAGATACAGACAGACAGACAGACATAGACAAACACTGATGTTTCAGCTTCTGTCAGGATATGCAGGCAGAACATGTCAAACCTGTTCAGAAGCAGCACAACAGCCACACTGTGAATGTCTCTGATACACACCACAACTGACTGTCAACATGTCTGCTGCCGACAACCTGGTTTATGTCGCCTGAAAACAAGTCTCCCAAGTTATTATCATTTTTATTTTTTTGTTTCCCTTTGAAATGAGCAAACACATTTTCAATCTTTATCATTAAAATGTCGGGTTTATCTGTTTTGAAAGGTTGCTGAATGGAAAGTATGGATTTGGTAAAAATTTCTTCACCGCCCGACTCTGCACAGTGTATTATTCTCACTTATGTTGATGCATTTCAGCACGTTTAATGGCCTGAGTGGTTTGGACTCCGAGGCGGTATCTTCCTCTTCCATTTTTTAAGTCTGACTGTGCTGGTGTGTTACAGACGCTATCTCCAGAATTGCAGGTGGGGCCCTCTGGGTTGTTTTGGCAGCTAATAAACGTTATGTCTGGAGTTGTATGGGTAACACTTGCCCTTGAGGTGTGCTCTAAATGAGGCAAACATGGCCTTATCCCCTCCTCTCGGTAGAGTTTTCTTGGGACGGTTGGCTGGTAAAGATGTATGCCAGTTTAGCCAATAAACTGTCATATTTTTTTATATGACCATGCCAGTCCAATCCAGCCATTCAAATGCATCGTGTGTACTCAACAGCATTTTGAAAAAGGCTGAGGGGTGGATCAGCTTCCGTGTTTGCATTCACTTTTCTGTTTACTGTTCGTCATTGCGCAGTTCCTATTTACTGCGGCACATTTTCAACATCCCCACGACCCACCCCAGATACATAATACTACAAACACTCTCACTACGTTTGTATCCTTTCTGTCTTCTGTCTCTATCTGTGGTGTTTTTGTTATGTTTCATTTACTTTTTCATTTATTTATTTGCTTTTTACTCTGTTATTCATTTGCTCCTGAAATGTCATGGGGGAAATAACCCTTTTGTTGAATAGTTCTTACCTTGCCTATCCCGTTCATATGACAAGTACAGTTCCAGAATTGCTAACACATTAAAATTGGTTCTATCGACAATATACATAAAAGCATTTTGCTGAATTCTGGAAGGGAGGCCATTTACACCAACACATAACCACTATCACACAAATGTTTATTTCAATCTTTTTTTCAAAACCCTACTCACAAATCTCTTTGTAAAGAGCAATTGTCACCACACTGTCAAATAGAAATCATTATCATTTAATATAACACACTCAAATCCTTGAAATTCCAAAAGTCTTGTGGTCGAGGAGGAAACAAACATTGATAGTGTCAAAACAACAAGGAAACGGCTCAGGTTTGGCTGTACTCTTAGTCCAGTTTCCCTCATTGTCATACCAAGTACAAGAATGACAGTGTCAGAAATGTAATTAGAAATCCTTGAACTTCTTCCTCTCTGTCATGCACCCCCTCTCATTATTCTTCATCCTCTACCTCTGATTTTGTCATCTGTTGTTCCAAAACAGAAGTGAGCTTACCTTTGGCCCTTTATATTCCAGCCAATATCCTGATCGTTTGTTGCGAAATTATCCTTAGTTAGTGTTCAAACCCAACACTCTCAGCCAAACTTAGCTGAGAGTATTAAAATTGCAATGTTTTCAGTTTGGTTACTGAATGTGTTTTCTATATGACAACATGTTGACAAGTGCTTTGCAAATAGAATTGAGTGGAGAGCTTTGCAAATAGTGCTGAGTGGAGAGTTTTGCATAAAACTGTAAATGGAACAGATTAGTCTGAAAACAGGTGAATAGCGCTTATAGTTTGGGGGGGGGGGGGTGGTCGCATCCAGCAGCAGCCCCTCCCGACTCAACCCAGAGGACCTGTGGGGGGTAATTATCCGTCTCTGTGTCCCCCATTAAAACATGTGCCTCTCCTCAGTTCGAGGAGGCCCTTTCAAGAGAGAGAAACACCCTGAGTGGACGGGAGGCCACATCCTCATCTGGGTTCACTGAGAGAGTGGGCATGGGGTTTAACTGGCCTTTTGGAGAGCCCCCCGTTGGGGACCAATGTGCCGAGTGGGACGGAGTGGTTCCTGCAGTCTACAATCGCCTTCTGTGTGAGCCGTAAGAGGGCCGCGGACTCAGTCACCTGTCCTGGACTCTTGTTAAGTAACGGATATGTTGATAGGAGTCAGAAAGGACCAGTAATTACCTTCGGTTTTTTTGTGAAAACTCACATAAAGGAAGGAAAGGAACTGCACTTTTGGTTGATGCCTTGTTTCATTTTCCACCTCTCCTGTGTATTTACAAAGGTTTGCTCAGTTATCCCGCTATTGTTCACATTTGCTAATAATACTAACGCCTCGCTTTTTTGCTGCCAGACAATGAAATGAAGTTGATTTGAAATCCAGGGGTCTGGCATGGCTAATTTTCACTCAGAATATGAAGGAAAATGTCCAGGTTTAAAAACAATCCTGACAAGTGACAGGAATAATAAAACAATGCTAATGATATGCATGAGCATAACTGTCCTATGGACAATGGAAAAACACTCCTGGAAATCTCGATTTATTGTTAACTAGCTTCCAAGTAGCCTTCACATACATTCCAATAAGAATATAATCCTATTTGTAATCAATTCAGTGATAATCATGAATTGTGGTAGTAGCTATAAACATGTAATGTTATGTGCAATGAGAGCCATTCTAATCATTGCATTTTTTATGATGAGTCACGAATCATGTCAGGTGTAACCGAGAACAGGGTGATCACAGAGGAAATGGCCATAAGAGACTTTTCCACATTCTATTTTGTTACAAAATGAAATCAAAATAGATTTCATTTGGTATTTGGCACTGATCAACACAAGAACAACCAATGTGAAAAAATAAATGTAAAATGTTTTCGAAAATAATTTCAAATAAAAAGCAACAATAATGATTAGTCAATGATTAGACTCTACCACTGGCAATGCTGCCAGTGGTAGAGTCACCACTGGCAGCAATTACAGCCATTACTCTGTTTGGAAAAGTCTCTACTGGCTTTGCACATCTGGACATGGCCATTTCTTGGCTGGATTGAGGTCCAGGCTTTTACATTTTTGTTTGTAAGCTAGTCCATTTCTTGTCCTGCTGGAAAGTCATCAGGCCTTCAAGATTTTCAGGCCCTGACACAGAGAAGCATCTCAATAGCATGCTTCATGGTAGGGATGGTGTTCTTTGGAGTCTAGAAACACTGTTTTGATGTCATGCGGCAAGGGACTCCGCTGTCTTAGCGTTATTGGGAAACTTGGTTCTACCATTGTGGCTCCAGGTCAAAGAAAAACCTACGATGTGGAAGCTGCCCTCTTGTAAGGGTGAGACTGCCAAGACCGGAGGTGTCAGAACAAAAAGTGTGAATAGGGATGACTTGTACTGGATTCACGGGGGGGGCGGCCACTGTGGAATTGCCAACTGGGATGGAGGGGACTCAGAGCATATGACTTGTTGTGAACATCCAATATTGTTTGTTTTTCTACATAAAAAAAAGTGTAAAACCCTGAAACCAAAATATGAAATGAATCCCATGTTTACCACTGTTTCTGTAATTGACCTATAGGATTCATCATTTTAGGTCATGGAGTATTCAACATGTCACTGTTTCTCAGGATTTTTCACACTACCCTACCATCTGACAGTTTTGGCCATTAAAGTAATCTGAACTAAGGGGGGGGGGGGTGGGGGTTCTTACAGGGCATCCACACCTTGCCCTCTTCGTTCTTTGATGGCTTGGAGAAAGGGAGAGGAGGGAGAGCTGTCATGTCCACTGACACATGCTGTCTCTTGTAAAAGTTTCTTTTCCTCCTCCTTTAAAAGGTTCTCTCAATACCTTGAGACAGTTCACTTCATATTAAGCTATATACTGTGATGGGGGGGAAAAAATCACTATTAGTCAACATCAAACTCTCCCTACGTATGGAAGCGAACAACTTCTGTAATGTTCACAAGAAAGTCGGTAATGTTGGATTTTCCGTTGGGACCTACCCAAAAGCAGTTTGGCTCTTTTGTTTGATGTTAATGTGAGCTACTTTGTTTTGTGTTTCCACTATGAGTGTGACAGTGTGGACTTGGGATGGACAGTTGTGGTGGGGAGGAAGCACATTAAACACATTAACACGTAACTCTTGTGCTATACTAGTTGCTTGTGTAATTCATGTAGCTAGTTATTAACATCACGCATGTAACCAGTTAAGAATGTGATGGCAGGCTTTTTAAAACCATGCATTTCCAGGGCAGTATACTGGTCTGACTTAATGCCAGCATCGTTTGAAGAATGAAGGGGACCCTTCGTACTTTTCAATCGTTTTACTAGGCTGTTTCACAACAAGTAACATCTTTAAATGTCACTGTTGTGACAAAAGAATTTGAAAAAATCAATAGGATTCTTGTTCCAACCTCAAAGGTCAATGAGCAGTTGCTATATTGACCTTCTGAATGTTACAGAGAATCATTCAATATTATATTGTTGGGTGATGGCTTTGTTGTCGGTGAGTATTCCAGGAAGGAGAAATAATATGAATTAGTTCACATGTTGAGTTCCAATAGAAATAATAACTGAAGAAAGGGGAATGCAAAAAAATGACTGCAAAGTTCAATCAATAAAAGCACGCTAAGTAGTTAACAATGACCAAGTACAACAAATAAAAGAAATGGTCAACAAAGGCCCTTGGAGGTTGTTTAATTATTGTTTTAATAATATTACGTCAACAGAATTCTAATAGGCTGTACCAAATCAAGTACCGGTGCCAGTAAAGCATTCTTCACACTTCACAACATAATCATCCACAGTATGTGTACTTTTGTGAGCCTCTCAATGAATTTCGGTTACCATTGAACAGTGTATAGACAATCCATGAAAAATGCTAATATAGGTATCTGGACTTGAATAGAATCAGTGCCACAAATGTTAAAATGCTACCAGTGCGGGCAACCTAAACCAAGCATGTTTTCATTTCATAGTTTGTCTGTTGACCGCTTAAAGTGTTAGAACACCAGTGAGCCATTTTGAGATTTGGGTGAACGATCCCTTCAGGGACAACTATGAGAAAACTTGAAGAATTATTATTGTCTTTGGGAACATGGACACCAGTGTGTCGACATGCCGACATGTCATGGCTGTCCCAGAACGCTGAGAAAACGTCTGCCCATTCTGCCATCTCTGAGTCTGCAGCCTTTTCTCTCCGACACCGCTGTCATTCCGATTGGATTGTTGTGTGGAAGTCAACTGGGCTTGCAATTGTTTTTCCAGTAGTTCTTGGTTGTTGCTCTGCATCTCCTACAAAGCTTCAACAATCTCTCTGCCTGAATTTATTATGAGGAATGAATAAGCTATGAAAAATATTAGAATCAGTTGAACCTGGCTTTAAATTTTCTTATGTCCAAGTTAATCAGATATTTCTTTCTCAAATAACTACAGTTATAAATGCAGCACAACATCTGGTGTCTTCCTACCAGTGTCAACCCCAGACCCCACCTCAAATCCCCAGATCTTGGCACCAGGGGAGAGCTGGTCTAACGCGGGAATGGCCCAGTCCAACACGTGGGTCTGTCTGTGGTAGTGGAAACAGAAAATATTTTTGGGTAAAATACCCAGTTAAAAGGCCAAAGAAATGCAGCATTAAGTGGTTTCTATGGCATTAGCGAATCTCTGTGCATGTTAGGGGAGTGTATGCTACCCACTTGATCTCCCTCCTCGTTCTAATACAGTGGGGAGAACAACTATTTGATACACTGCAGATTTTGCAGGTTTTCCTACTTACAAAGCATGTAGAGGTCTGTAGTTTTTATCATAGGTACTCTTCAACTGTGAGAGACAGAATCTAAAACAGAAATCCAGAAATGTGTATGATTTTTAAATAATTAATTTGCATTTTATTGCATGACATAAGTAATTGATCACCTACCAATCAGTAAGAATTCTGTCTCTCACAGACCTGTTAGTTTTTCTTTAAGAAGCCTTCCTGTTCACCACTCATTACCTGTATTAACTGCACCTGTTTGAACTCGTCACCTGTATAAAAGACACCTGTCCACACACTCAATCAAACAGACTCCAACCTCTCCACAATGGCCAAGACCAGAGAGCTGTGTAAGGACATCAGGGATAAAATTGTAGACCTGCACAAGGCTGGGATGGGCTACAGGACAATAGGCAAGCAGCTTGGTGAGAAGGCAACAACTGTTGGTGCAATTATTGGAAAAAGGAAGAAGTTCCATATGACGGTCAATCTCCCTCGGTCCGGGGCTCCATGCAAGATCTCACCTCGTGTGGCATCAATGATCATGAGGAAGGTCAGGGATCAGCCCAGAACTACACGGCAGGACCTGGTCAATGACCTGGTCAATGACCTGAAGAGAGCTGGGACCACAGTCTCAAAGAAAACCATTAGTAACACACTACGCCATCATGGATTAAAATCCTGCAGCGCACGCAAGGTCCCCCTGCTCAAGCCAGCGCATGTCCAGGCCCGTCTGAGGTTTGTCAATGACCCTCTGGATTATCCAGAGGAGGAATGGGAGAAGGTCATGTGGTCTGATGAGACAAAAAATGTAACTCCACTCACCGTGTTTGGAGGAAGAAGAAGGATGAGTACAACCCCAAGAACACCATCCCAACCGTGAAGCATGGAGGTGGAAACCATTATTTGGGGATGCTTTTCTGCAAAGGGGACAGGACAACTGCACCGTATTGAGGGGAAGATGGATGGAGCCATGTATGGCAAGAGCTTGGCCAACAACCTCCTTCCCTCAGTAAGAGCATTGAAGATGGGTCGTGGCTGGGTCTTCCAGCATGACAACGACCTGAAACACACAGCCAGGGCAACTAAGGAGTGGCTCCGTAAGGAGCATCTCAAGGTCCTGGAGGGGCCTAGCCAGTCTCCGGACCTGAACCCAATAGAAAATCTTTGGAGGGAGCTGAAAGTCCGTATTGCCCAGTGACAGCCCCGAAGCCTGAAGGATCTGGAGAAGGTCTGTATGGAGGAGTGGGCCAAAATCCCTGATGCAGTGTGTGCAAAACTGGTCAAGAACTACAGGAAACGTATGATCTCTGTAATTACAAAGGTTTCTGTACCAAATATTAAGTTCTGCTTTTCTGATGTATCAAATACTTATGTCATGCAATAAAATGCAAATTAATTACTTAAAAATCATACCATGTGATTTTCTGGATTTTCGCTTTAGATTCCGTCACTCACAGTTGAAGAGTACCTATGATAAAAATTACAGACTTCTACATGCTTTGTAAGTGGGAAAACCTGCAAAATCGTCAGTGTGTCAAATACTTGTTCTCCCCACTGTATCTATTTATATGTCTCCTAACAATTCTTAGCCAGAATCCTATGAAATTCAGCACCATTTTAAGTCTCGTTTTCCAGGATTACACCTGTACCAAACTTTTATCTCAGCAATCCATGAGATGCCCTCAAAAGTGTCCCATTATCCTCTTAGCAGAATGGTTAGGCATGTCTAGAATTCTCTCCATATCCTCCATGTCACTCTAGACTCAATCTGACTCACAATTTCTCCCTCTCGCTGTCATACTTTGTCTCTTTATTATGCACAATATCTTATGCCCCTTATTCATGGAGGATCTGGGGTGGAGCTTCATCTAAGTAGAGCAGTGGAGTGCACTAACAGGCCAATGACTGCTGCTCTGGAGGCCGGGTGTAATGAAGTGTTAAAGAGGGAACATCATCCTTCAATTAGGCCATCACTCCCTGAGTCTGTCTGATCCACCTGTGGGAGAGGACCAGAGCCCACTGGGAATACAGCAGCGATAGAGACAGGACAGGTAGGGTAGAAGGATGGAGATCAGTGAAGAGAGATCATGGACAGAGAGGAAAGTGAGGTGAGGGTTTTGGAGTGAGAGTAGGAGGTGAGGGTTTTGGAGAAGGAGGATAGGAGGCAGGGGTTTTGGAGAGTGGTGGTAGGAGGTGAGAATTTTGGAAAGTGATGGTAGGAGGTGAGGGTTTTAGAGAGTGATGGTAGGAGGTGAGGGTTTTAGAGAGTGATGGTAGGAGGTGAGGGTTTTAGAGAGTGATGGTAGGAGGTGAGAATTTTGGAAAGTGATGGTAGGAGGTGAGAGTTTTAGAGGGTGATGGTAGGAGGTGAGGAGATCCAGGTCTCAGTCTGTTTTTCCCTTTCATAATAAAGTTTAAAAAAACATATTCAACTTTGTGTATTGTGGTGGTTTCTTCTCATATTAAGTTTGACTGGTTGTTTCAGCTACATTGGCTTGCCTAGCTGATGTTAGTGAGCTTGCTGATGACAGACTAATAATTTAATGACTGTCACGCTTCATAAATTCTGATCATCGTTGCACACAAACACTTTGCCAGATGTAGAATTGGTATGCTAGGACTCCCTATCGTAAAGAAATAGTTTCATCTTGGCAAAGACAGTTTGCCGGCTCGTTATGAGACGTCAGAATTTTGTAACTGACATTTTGATTCGCCCAGTGGAATCTCCCCACTGATGCCCAGGCCCTACAGGTGAACACTAAACTGAACACTGAGTCCCGATTCTACATGCAAGCTTCCCGTGCTTTAAACAAGGTACTGTTGTTACTCCTAGGCATGCAAATACAAGATTTCTGTTGTAAAATGCAGCAGGATTAGGTTGTAAAGCTGCTTTTGCTTGACTACTGCCAGGCATAGTTGGCAGTAGTCACCAACTGCAGAGCAAAGGCTCTGTGTACTGTGTGTTTTGGTCCTACTAAGCTGCATCTAGCATAACATTCAATTATCAGTAAACTGCATCTGGAGGACCGCAAATGAATCCTGCAGGTGATACTGCTTCGAGCTATCAGGTTTTTTTCTTCCTATACGCTGCCTGCAGCTCGATCTGTGTTTCTCTAAGTGACACAACCAGTTGTTGGTCCGAATACTGATCTGGAAGTCCGTGAATGACCTCTGTCAGTGATGATGTTTTAGACTTGATTACAGACAGTCAAATAAACTATCACACTGAATAAATGTTTGTGAACTTGAGCCGAGGCCCTGCATATGTTTTAGTTTCTATAAAGCCATGTCTTTCATAACAGACAGTAGTCAATCAGTCGCTTTCTTTGTTGCACCTGGCATGTAATTTTCCGTTCTGAACAGCTTGATTTCTTTCTGTGCATGTGAAACAAACAGCTGTTGGTTGGAGCATTGAGCCATAAGACTGGCTTTGTTTCCTGCTTGTGATCACACTGAACCACTCACCGCTACCAGTAATTGAAACAAATAATTTACAGAACTAGTCGCACTCAAAAAACGGACACGAAGAAATAAAATAGGTAATTCAAAAACGATAACGAGACGATGATCTAATGTTACTCTGTGAAGAGTCCCAGAATGATTTCCTTCCGTTTACGATTCAGTAGAACTGTTCCCACGTTCTTGCTTTAAGAAAACACTTTTGTTCTTGGGGAACAGATCACCTTGTCGGTCTGAGACGTTCCCCAATGAATCATCAAGGTCCGTAAATTCCCAGTCTTCTCTTGGGCTTTTACTGCTGGACTAGACACCTCTGCTTTATGGCTGATTTCAGCAGGGGTTCACTGAAATGTCAGGGAAAGGTCAGGCCACACAAGAAAGATCAAAACCAATATATGGTTTCCTTACCTGACCACCAACAAACTCACATTGATACTGCAGACACATGCACACACATTCACATGCACACACATTCACATGCACACACATTCACATGTACACACATTCACATGCACACACATTCACATGCACACACAAGTCTTTACGACGCCAGACATTAGTTGTAATGTGGTATCTCCTTCACCCAATGTTTGTCAGCATATGTACATGTACACAATTAGCATAACTTTACTCAATTGTAAGAAGGGTGAAAATGTATTAAAAAAATACATCATTTATGTTAACTTTCTAAGATTGTAATGACCAAATTTGTAGTTAGTTTGGAATACAATCCAATATACTCGCTCTGAAAAACAACAAGTTAAACCCAATAATTAATCATCACAACAATAGATGAAATTAACAAACAATGAACCAGATAATCTGGGAAATTCCGACATATAGTAAAGGCTGTCTCTGTTACATCGTTAAACAGTGTTGTTTCTTTCATTGCAAAAAAATAAATATAAAATGTTGTTAAACAATCACTCGCCACGTATTGCTTTTGGAGATGAGCTGCTGGTCGTTTCAGTATTTCCGGGATAATTGCTTCTCTCTGACATGGGCAGAGCTAATTTGCCAGGTAATTTGAGCTAGAGCAGGATGAATGGCTGGATCTCTCCGAGGTCATCAGTTCAGGGGGGGATAATGGAGGTAATGAATGTAACCTTGTGAGGATAAACCAGAGTAAAAAAGACAACTCTGCTACTACTCCAAATGCATGCTAATGGTCTTTCACAGAGAATGGGTACTAAACTAAGAACCGTTCACCAATTTAACACACTTTGACTAAAGAATGCTGACTGAGGTCTTTTCTTTTAGCAGAATGAGCAAGGAGGTGACTAGCTGCACTGTGCTGCATTGAGGTCAATGGGAGATTTTTGTTTAAGGGTTCAACTCACTTTGCCCAAGAAGAATTAGAATTACACAAATATGGAAATAATGTATTAATGTGGTTGTTGTTTTTTTGGGGTATTTTCCCCCAAAGTTACAACTGCATCATGTGTTATTAACTCATTCTCCGTATGAAAAATAAAATGTGCCCAATTCAATCAGTCATTGGGGATTTTGTGGTAAAATGCATTATGGTTTGATGAATCGGAAATACACATTCCAGACGTCACGCACTAAAAGGGACACTGGTCTAAGTTCAGGCAGTCTAACAGCAAGGGTTACTCTTAAAATTAAAAGGTGCTGGTGCGCGAGATTGGACCACAATCCACATTCACATGCTAATACGGAACATTTGTCTGAGACGCGCTGGCCCATATAATTTGACTTTGTGTGGGGATGTCCCAAGTGCCAAAGCATGCAGGCGAGGGGGAAATTAAATGTTTATGAATCTCTGGGATGAGGAATACACTTGATAATGCCCCATGTTCAAGAGTTGAAATCTATAGGAAAAACAAAACAAGCCTGTAAATCTATTTTATTGTCAGCAGTTCTCTCTGTGATCTATCCTACAAGACAGGAACATGGGATGATAATGTATGATCAAATGAGCATATTATGCAATCATTTCACTTAAGCAATAGACAGCGATTTAGGGAACGGTCAGACAAATCATCGAAAAGGGACAAAGACAAGTACGGGTAATCCATCCGAGGGGCGTTGCTAAGCGCCCGACATTTAAAGGTTATTTCAGATTAAGCTGTCGTTCGTGGCGTTTACCATGAATGTTACCTCTGCTGACTTTCATATTCGAAATGCAATTCTCAACAGCTCTCTCCACAGCGCTTCTGGCTGAATCCCAGCCAAGGCCAGGTAGTGTCAGGATGTTAATTTCTATTATTACATTGTGAAATGTACACTGGAAAAATACGACTGTGGCCTGCTGCACTGCCATATTCTTGATAGCAATAAGGAACTGTCCATGCTTCTAAAACCAAGGTCTTCGGGAACAGGATAGCTACTGGAAAGTTGAATACAAGAGTCTAAAGTGGGATATGTTATTACATTAGGAAAGTTAAATGCTTCCTAATAACATCCATCCGGGCTTCCAAGTAAAAGCCAACACTGCAAGCTGAGGGAAGACAATATGAAGCACGGTGACCCGCCTATGGAAGTAATATGTTTTACAGGTTAACAGGTGAAATGTAGTGCAAAGTGTGGTCATCTGGGCTTCCAGCCAAGACTACATGTAGATTTGAGGGTAAACCAAGGGCAGAGGGCGTGATTCCGGCTCAGAAGCAAGTGGAATACTGCTGTGGGTCTAAGTCATGGATAATAAGAAAATCCATGGCGTTATCAGAAAGTACAGGGAGGGAAACAGCTGGGGTGGGAGACTTTGGGAGAGATTTTGTGTGTGTGTGTGTGTGTGTGTGAGAGAGAGGGGGGGGGTGAGATAAGCTGGTATTTGTGGGTCTCAGATAAGTGGCTAATTCTCTACTAGCTCTATTAGCTCCCACGGCTGCTCCATTCCTTCATCTGAAGAAACAGCAACACTAGGGGTAGGGGAATGAATGTTACTGTTTTATCATAGAAGGGTAATGCTTGAACTTTTAACCTCTGGCAATGTATAATAGATTCAGTGGGCTTTTATCATGCAGCATTCAAGCATCTCCAGGTTTCAGAAGTACTCATTACCCACAACTGTTAAAGTATGTGTTTTTGTGTGTGTGTGGGTTTGGAAGAAACATTTATGTGAAAGGAAGAAAGAGACAGACGTGTTTTTGATTGGTGAAATCTGTCCTTACCCGTCTTTCAGTTTGTATGTGTGCATGAATGTGTGTGTGTGCTTGTGTGTGTGCGTGAACATGTTTATATACCCACAGTCCAAGGCCACTGCAGACAAATCAGTCTCCAGATGTGTGTGAAGCTTCTCTCTGGCAGTGAAGGATGCAGAGACTCTTTCTACTTTATCATGGGGAGGCAGATCTGACAGGATCTCTGACAAAGAAACTCCTCTTAAAGGGGATGTGGGGACAGCCTGGGTATAATTAGAATTAATGTGAGATGTGGAATCGGGAAATGAGCCATCGCCACTCAGATCAGCTCTTAATTTTAATTTTATGCTTCAGTCGTTGAATTTCATGGGTTATATTGGATCGAGTAGACATCCGATGGCCTTTTCTTGTACTGTCAGTGAGGGTGCACTTTATTTGTGATGCAACTGACATGTACAAAGAGAGGAGGCAGAGCGACAGGAGGGGAGAAAAGAGAGGAAAAATCAGAGGAGGGAAACGTTTTAGAAACATATTTTTTGAATATTTTAACTTATAAAGACTGCTTGTCTACTCTTGCTGATTTGCCTTGGAAATGCACGGGCCCCAGTCTCAGAGTCAAGGTGAAGTAACCGATTGCAGCGCATGACTTCTGAATTCCCCCAATATATATTTTATTCCCTAAAACAATCTCCCTTGATGCAGAAAACCTAATATATCTACATAATATACATAAACTGTAAGAGCTCTGAATCCGGCTTTTTCCTACGCTATCTTTGGTGAATAAAATAAAAACATTTCTAAAGAAGACCTGCCAAAAACGGCTTGCATTGTGTTCAATGTGCATGTGTGAGAGAGAGAGAGAGAGAGACATAGAGAGAACAGCCCATCTAAAACAAGATTTAATGTGATCCTGAGACACTTTAATAGGAGATTGGAAAGGACGTTAATGCATCACCCAGTTATGTGAAGATGATATCTACAAAACAACACTGCATCGTCATTCTGCTCAACCCCAGGAGAGAGTAACACTAAAAGGGTTTTATGCCCGTTTCTTGTCATGTTTAATATACAGTAAGAAATCTATGTGTGTGACAGAATGAAAGATGGTGCCTGGCCGACAGTGTGTATGGAGAATAACAGAGAAAGAGAGAGATACAGTACGACATACAGACATTTTTAATGTGACTGCTAGTACTGTACTTCAAAGTCAAGCTTGAAACCCACTCTTCATTTTTATTTTAGACTCCAAGATATTTAGGATTGACGGAGGCATATTACAGTAAGAAGAGAAGGGATAGACACATGGAAAATCTAAGAGAATATGCTTCCCTTTTCAGTAAAATGTTTCATATTATGATAAAAAAAAGATTAAATGATCCAATTATTCAGGGCCTTGAAAGGTACTTTGGTGAAGGGCAGAAACGAGGATGTGCTGAAGAGTGGAAGCCTGAACTCACT
This sequence comes from Esox lucius, assembly GCF_011004845.1. Taxonomy (NCBI): domain Eukaryota; kingdom Metazoa; phylum Chordata; class Actinopteri; order Esociformes; family Esocidae; genus Esox; species Esox lucius. The sequence continues at coordinate 33,208,404 of NC_047570.1, read as the reverse complement.
TTCCCACTCCTTATAACTATGTTGTGAAACTCTATAGAGATTTTTTCCCCCAACCAATAGTCAATGAAATTCACCGGAATAGCACCAGATAGTAAGACTGTACACTATTTAACAAATAATCAAACCGTAGTGGCCCAGGGTGGTCCATCAGCCTAACCCCCTGGCTCTGGTGAACATGTACAGGTGTTCCAGTCTGATGTTCCTGTTCAGTAAAGTGTAAAATGCCTGAAAGTTTACAAAAAAAAAGAATACGTAAACTGTCAGTCAAAGGGGGAGAAGGAATTATCTGCTCACTTGTTAAACTGAGGTAAGCGATGAAAGCAATTTTTTTTTCTTAACAATCTTTATTAAAGCAATAACAACCCACAGGGGAGTTGGCACAGCCACTGGTTTTGCCCCGTCTCTAAAAATATCCACCATAAAATTGGCTCCACTTATCGTCAAAGGAGCCTAAAAATTAAATGTTTCCTTGTATTCTGCAGGTCCGTATGCGAGACACATGTGGTACATTCTGTTTAATGACAAAGACAAATAAGACAAGCTGGGGTGTCACAGGTTAAGGGGCCAGGTTTCTGAGATGACTTGTACTGTTCTGTAAATAGGCTTCCCTTCAGAAAAGCACAGATGTCCAGGGCTGAGTATAAATCACCCATGTACAGGAGCAAGTGTATTCATTAGATGCACCGAACAACACAGCGTCATTCTGCACAATGAAATTCTTGTGACATTGCAACCATACAATGTCTCACTAAAACGCACAGAAGCAGGGTTCTGGCCACCGCTTTATCGATCCGATTTGTGAAGCCACCTATTTTTATTTTCTGTCGGCAAACCTGTGAACTGGACTATCAGTAGACTACTCGTCTTGTGCCCCAGTACTCACTCTGTCAGTTTCTTCAGCCATCAACCCCTTTGTCAGTTTCTTCGGCCATCAACCCCTCTGTCAGTTTCTTCAGCCATCAACCCCTTTGTCAGTTTCTTCAGCCATCAACCCCTCTGTCAGTTTCTTCAGCCATCAACCCCTTTGTCAGTTTCTTTGGCCATCAACCCCTTTGTCAGTTTCTTCAGCCATCAACCCCTTTGTCAGTTTCTTCAGCCATCAACCCCTTTGTCAGTTTCTTCGGCCATCAACCCCTCTGTCAGTTTCTTCAGCCACCAACCCCTTTGTCAGTTTCTTCAGCCATCAACCCCTTTGTCAGTTTCTTCAGCCATCAACCCCTTTGTCAGTTTCTTCAGCCATCAACCCCTTTGTCAGTTTCTTCAGCCATCAACCCCTTTGTCAGTTTCTTCAGCCATCAACCCCTCTGTCAGTTTCTTGAGCCATCAACCCCTCTGTCAGTTTCTTCAGCCATCAACCCCTTTGTCAGTTTCTTCAGCCATTAATCCCTTTGTCAGTTTCTTCAGCCATCAACCCCTTTATCAGTTTCTTCAGCCATCAAACCCTTTGTAAATCCTTTAGGTGACAGTTTTCCACCAATAAAGAGAGTCAGTGAGAGGGAAGAGCCTTATTCATTACAAGGAAAAAATAAATAAAACATACTACTGTAATTTTCGTTCAGACAACAAGGAAACCTGGAAATGTGTGCTATCTTGCACATCAATGAAAACAGGGCCCACAATGTTCCAAAACAAAAGCCAACTTAAACAAATATGTCAAAATCTTTCAGCAGCTTATGCATATACTGCAAGACTATGGAAAGTGAGAGCACATAAATGGTGACTGGTGAGATGAAATATTTAAACAAACATTTGTATTTAGAGTAGCAAGCTTTTCTCTGGCCCTATTTCTCTGATCATATCAAAGTTGTAATGAGCTAAACAGCATAATCAGTTCAGCCTGTAATTCCAGTCATGTACCAGACTAAATGTCTGTAATCAGAGTTGGGGGGATTACTTGGAAAAACGTAATCCATTAATGATTACAGTTACATGAAAAATATACCAATCAGTCACATAATCCTTTCAATTACTAATGTAACTGAGTACTTTTTTAAATTCCTTGCAACACCCAGACATATTAGTTTACTTAAAAAATTCTGTCTCGAACATAGAATGTTGTGTGGTTTCCAAAGTAGTAAGGCGTAAAGATCCTATCTACTATTCTGTTGTTTTATATTCTTATGTGCCAGGCAGGATGATCCCAGACATGTGAGCAACCTAAACCAGTGATCATATTACCATGGATTAGTCAATTTAAGCTACAGAGCCTTTAGGAAGTTTTCAGACCCCACATCTCCACAATTTTGGGTGTTATTTATATTCCCTAAAATAAAATTGCCATCTATCTGCTCCGAATGCCCAATAATGATTACACAAAAACATATATTTTTTAAATGTGCGCCGTTTTATTGAAAATGTAAAACTGATATATCTCATGCACTTAAGTATTCAGAACTTCAAATGAAGATGCATCCTGTGTCCTCTGATCATCGTTGAGATGGTCTCAAGAACTTGATTGAATTCCATCTGTTGCACATTCAATTTGATTGGAAATTATTTAGAAAGACACACACCTGTCTATATAACATCCCACAACAAACAATGCATGTCAGAGCACAACCAAGCCATGAAGTCCAAGGAAATCTCCTCGCAACTCTATGAATCAGGCCTTTACGGTGAAGTGGCTAGTCGGAAACCACTCCTGACTAAAAGGCAAATGACAAGTTGTATCTGATGAGAACGAAACCAACATTTTAGGCCTGAATGTCAAGTGCCACGTCTGCCATAAACTCCTCATCACCTGGTTAATACAATCCCTATGTGAAGCACGTTGGTGGAAGAATCGTGTTATGGGGATGCTTCTCTGTGTCAGGGACTGAGAGACTGGTCAGAATTGAGGGATGGATGAACCGACCAAAATACAGAGAGATCCTTGAAGAAGAATCTGATTTAGAACATACAGGACCTCAAAGTGAGGTGAAGATTCATTTTTCAACGTGACAACGACCAGAAGCACACAACTAACACAGTGATGGAGTGGCTTCGTGACAAGTCTGTGAATGTCCTTGAGTGGCCCAAGCCAAAGCCCAGGCTTGAATCCGACTATCTCGTGAAGCGTTAATGGTGCATTAAATGACATCAATGCTCAGAACATTTTCTACAGACAATGCTTCTTGCAAAATATTAGATTAACCCTGTTTCGTCCCTGTCACACCTGGATTTGGCTCAACCTGCAACAGCTTTGATTACTAATGAGCATAATGTACTTTCAAGTGGTGAAAGGTCACTTTGCTGTTCGGGGCCCCCCCCCCCCCCCTCCCCCAAGGACATAGTGAAAAACGTCAGTTACAGTATATGAAGTAACATTGGGTTTCATTTAGAAAACACAGTCTCCAACACAGCACCCACAGTAATGAAATAGTGCCAATCGCAGCCAACATGAGAGAGGGTGAGCGTAGTTTGGTCCAAAGGATATCCTTGTTAAAGCAAGGGATGATGCCAAAGTCCTTTGGCATTGTGCATTGCAATGGTCAGAGCACTATAAATATTGCATAGACCTGCCAAGGCGTTCTTATATTACATAGACCTGCCATGACTCTCTTATATTACATAGACCTGCCATGACTTTCTTATATTACATAGACCTGCCATGACTTTCTTATATTACATAGACCTGCCATGACTTTCTTATATTACATAGACCTGCCATGGCTCTCTTATATTACATAGACCTGCCAAGGCTTTCTTATATTACATAGACCTGCCATGGCTCTCTTATATTACATAGACCTGCCATGACTTTCTTATATTACATAGACCTGCCATGGCTCTCTTATATTACATAGACCTGCCATGGCTCTCTTATATTACATAGACCTGCCATGGCTCTCTTATATTACATAGACCTGCCATGGCTCTCTTATATTACATAGACCTGCCATGGCTCTCTCATATTACATAGACCTGCCATGGCTCTCTTATATTACATAGACCTGCCATGGCTCTCTTATATTACATAGACCTGCCATGGCTCTCTTATATTACATAGACCTGCCATGGCTCTCTTATTCTTTCTTCATGTGATTTAAATTCACGGTCTTGCTTAACAGAGCATTTGTGAGAAAGCTGTTTCACTGTGAAGTCAAAGTTGATCAGTAAGAGGGATCCAAAAACATTATTATTCAGAATGTTTAAATGCCTTTTGGCATCCGAGAGGTCACAAATGAGGTAAACACAAAATATGCAGACTCCCACTGGGGGTTCAGAGCATGCTTTCATGAATAATACCATAGTCTCGGCAGAAACTGCAAAAGGCCTGGTGCAGTCCAGAGAAATGAGGAGTCAGCCGTCAGTGTTGACCTGTACTGACCCCGGCCGCCAAGAAGAGGTGAAAACAAGGTGAGAGTATGTGAGTTTGGTATGTTAACAGGCACAATACAAGCTACTTTCCTTCAAGTTGGTAACAAAATCTCTTATTTGATTGTCTGTAAATACTTCTCTCTGCATGCATTGGATACAGATTGTGGCTTGCAATAGGATTTGATTTATTTGAATATCTTGAAACAAATGCAGAAACACAAAATGTGATCAGTACAATATACATAAACATATTTTTGTTGTTGTTGAGGGAATCAATTATTTGATCCCCTGCTGATTTTGTACACTTGCCCACTGAAAAAGAAATTATCAGTCTATAATTTTAATGGTAGGTTTATTTGAACAGTGAGAGAAAAAAAAATCCAGAAAAATTAATGTCAAAGATTTTATAAATTGATTTGCATTTTAATGAGTGAAATAATTATTTGACCCCTCTGCAAAACATGACTTATTACTTGGTAGCAAAACATTTGTTGGCAATCACAGAGGTCAGACGTTTCTTGTAGTTGGCCACCAGGTTTGCACACATCTCAGGAGGGATTTTGTCCCACTCCTCTTTGCAGTCATTAAGATTTAGAGGCTGATGTTTGGTAACGCACCCTCCACAGATTTTGGTCTGGAGAATGACTAGGCCACTCCAGGACCTTAATTTACTTCTCCTTGAGCCACTCCTTAGTTGCCTTGGCCGTGTGTTTTGGGTCATTGTCATGCTGGAATACCCATCCACGACCCATTTTCAATGCCCTGGCTGAGGGAAGGAGGTTCTCACCCCAGATTTGACGGTACATGACCCCATCCATCGTCCCTTTGATGCAGTGAAGTTGTCCTGTCCCCTTAGCAGATAAACACCCCCAAAGCATAATGTTTCCACCTCCATGTTTGACTGTGGGGATGGTGTTTTTGGGGTCATAGGCAGCATTCCTCCTCCTCCAAACACGGTGAGTTGAGTGGATGCCAAAGAGCTGGATTTTGGTCTCATCAGACCACAACACTTTCATCCAATTCTTCTCTGAATCATTCAGATGTTCATTGGCAAACTTCAAAGCCTGTACATGTGCTTTCTTGAGCAGGGGGACCTTGCGGGCGCTGCAGGATTTCCGTCCTTCATGGTGTAGTGTGTTACCAATTGTTTTCTTGGTGACTATGGTCCCAGCTGCCTTGAGATCATTGACAAGATCCTCCCGTGTAGTTCTGGGCTGATTCCTCACCGTTGTCATGACCATTGCATCTCCATGAGGTGAGATTTTGCCCCAGACCGAGGGAGATTGACAGTTCTTTTGTGTTTCTTCCATTTGCGAAAAATCGCACCAACTGTTGTCCCCAAGCTGCTTGTCGAAATTCAGTATTGCCTGAAATTCCTCAGATTAGACCAACTGTGTAAGGGTTGAGGGATTTTCAGGATGTCAGCAGAGAGTTGCAGAGCTCTTGCAGAATACAATGAATTTGCTAGCAAACCTGTCTTGCTGTTTTGAACTGCATGGTAAAGTGTCCGACGACTAATTGGTAGAGCACAACCACACAGAATTAACTGCTTTTCCAAAGCTCAGGGGAATTTCTGTTAAAAAGAAATCCAGTAATTTTGTTATTTTTTTTAACCATTTTTAAAAGCATAATCAGGTGCAGTACTTGTTCTTTATGATGCCTGTTCTTTCAGAAGTGTTTTGTGATGCCAACAACATTCGGTTGGTTTATGGGTTCATGCCTTAACGGAGGATGTCGGCTTATAATTTATTTTCCCCCACCCAGCAACGTTTGTCATAAATTATCCAGCGAGGTACAGCTGTGTGGAGGTACTGACCTGAGCAGAGAGGTGTCATGAAATATTAAGACCCCTAATCATACACAGCAACCAAGTGAATTGCCCACTGTACTATGGGTCCAGGGGAACATCTCTGTTTGTATTAACCCACTACATGTATTTTGTAATATGCTAATACCATAGGTCCAGTATTATAGGCGCAATTAATAATTGAATATATCAGCATGTACCTGGTTTATACTTTTTGTTTCATTTCAGACTGAAACAAGATGAACAGGCATGTAAATAATACAAATATGAAGGTCACGGTTTTAATGTATTCGCTGTAGAATTCATGGACAGATTAAAACAATACTGCATTGTATAAACGAATGCTGTCCAAATCCATTTTATTCAGTGTGTGTTTACAGAGTTAGACATAGTATGTTGTCTGTAAATACTTGACAGTGCATTTTCCTGAGGTAACCGAGTGTTTTCATTCATTCTGAATACAGCAAAGATATTAGAAGCATCCAATTCATTTTTCTTCATTAGTTCACTATTAGTTTATTTTGCAGAGATGATAGGTCTTTTTGATTCAGCATGGAATTTGCCAGACACACTGCATTTGACAGCCCGAGTCTCTGTCAACTTTAATAAATGTCATTAAACGGCCGCAACATTGCGTTATGCAATTAGAGGTCCTAAATAGCCCACTGAATCTGTACTTAACCAATTAAGACCCTGATGGTAAGCTGTCTCTTCACATATGCAGTCCATTCATGCCTGTGCATACAGAATGGCTCGCTCTCAGTGTCTGAAACTCCTTTCTCAGTGCGTGCGTGACGCCCCCTGACCCCAATACCCGCTCCCCCCGCCAAGTCCGCTGTCATCTGCTCCTCTGCTCTCCTGCCAGAGTGATACCCCCCCACTGTCTGGGATTAGGGGAGAAGTGGGTAAATTAATGAACTGCCTGTCGCACCTGGGATTAGAGCTCTAATCCAGCGGTGACCCGGAGCGCTGGGGCGGAACATCAGCCTAATCTGACAGCTGCACAGCTGTGTTAGAGAGGGAGAGACCAAAGACCCGGAGGAGCTGGAAAGACAGAGACTGGAGAGATGCGGGAAGGAGAGACTGGGGCAAGGACTGAGGGTCTGAGTGGAGGACACAGTGGGTAAAAGGAAAGACACGAGGGAACCAGAAGGTAAGTCAGAAGGTGCTGGTCTGAGGGATGAAATTACAGTTACAAGTTCAGGGCCCTGTCATCGGTTGGTTCCCTCTGTACCGATTCGTCATGTTGAAAAAGATCATCTAAACAAAATAGTCTGACACGTCAAATAGGGTTATTGACCAGTCGGGCTTGAGATGTGACCACATGTCACGTAGAAATTCACCGTGGTTCACTGGTATGTCTGCAGGAGATACTCATGGATCTCAAGTTTTGGAAATGTTTCTTAATACCAAATAAGATAATGTCGATGCAACAATGCCCACCCCCCCCCCAAAAAAAAAGCATTGCAACATTTCAATCAGTTTCAGTTAGCTGAATGCCTCTGGTTCGTAAGACCATTTTTAGTTGATGAGGGTCAACACAGTTCACTGCACTCTGACTGCAGTATTTCTGGGGTTGATTAGGAGGAATCAGGTGCAGCTCTGCATGTGGCTGCCTGGCTGTGAGGAAGGAACAATGGGAAGCATGTTAACCTGGGTGGCCAGTCCTCTTGTGGCTGCACTGGGTGGAGGTCACGAGTACATGACCTTCTAAGGCCACATTGTTCATCAATATGTTCGGATTACCAGCAGGTTATTAGACACAGGTGGGAACAGGCAGGCTGAGGCCAGAGTGAGAATATTTGTCTGTAACATGACCAGGTGGGCTTTAGACAGGGACAACCAGGTGGGCTTTAGACAGGGACAACCAGGTGGGCTTTAGACAGGGACAACCAGGTGGGCTTTAGACAGGGACAACCAGGTGGGCTTTAGACAGGGACAACCAGGTGGGCTTTAGACAGGGACAACCAGGTGGGCTTTAGACAGGGTCATCCAGGTGGGCTTTAGACAGGGACAACCAGGTGGGCTTTATACAGGGACAACCAGGTGGGCTTTAGACAGGGACAACCAGGTGGGCTTTAGACAGGGACAACCAGGTGGGCTTTAGACAGGGACAACCAGGAGGGCTTTATACAGGGACAACCAGGTGGGCTTTAGACAGGGACAACCAGGTGGGCTTTAGACAGGGACAACCAGGTGGGCTTTAGACAGGGACAACCAGGTGGGCTTTAGACAGGGACAACCAGGTAGGCTTTAGACAGGGACAACCAGGTGGGCTTTAGAGAGGGACAACCAGGTGGGCTTTAGACAGGGACAACCAGGAGGGCTTTAGACAGGGACAACCAGGTAGGCTTTAGACAGGGACAACCAGGTAGGCTTTAGACAGGGACAACCAGGTGGGCTTTAGACAGGGTCAACCAGGTGGGCAGTGAGGGGTGACAGCAGGACGGGTCTGGCAGAGTAGTATGTTACGAAGCCATTTCGTTACACGTCATAGGAATTTGATGTCTTCAGGATCCCGGAGTCTGCAGTTCAAATCCAAGTAATCCTTATTGTTTGGAAATGTTATTATGAGGTGGCTGTAAAATTCCATTCTCTTCTCTCCCTGGTCAGATGCAATCTGGTTTCCAGCATCTCTGCAGAAGTAGGGAGTCCAGTTGATCTTCTACTGTCTTTAGTGTACAGAGCTTTTGTCCTTTGGACTGAAAGAAAGAATGCAAAGTAAATACCTTACTTGTAGTAACCTTTTCGATTTTAATAGTTTTTTTTTTCACGTTGCTCTGATTTAATTCGATTTGTATTGAATCATTGGGGACACTTGCCCCTCACGGTTCAACCTTCCCAAGTTGGACCATGTCACCCCGTTCCTCCGCATTCTCCACTGGCTTCCAGCTGAAGCTTGAGTCCTTGCCATGGTGTGGGCATAAAGAGCAGCAAGGGAAACTGCCCCTCCCTATCTACAAACTGTACATCCCTAGCCCAAGCTCTTTATTCGAACATCACTGTCTGGCTGCGCCACCCGTCTGGGAGGGCAGCTACCTCCATCTTCTTAAAGAATATGTTTCTTGCAATTTGTAATATTATCTGTTTTTCTCTTCCTTCTAGCAGTAGCTATGCTGATAGCTCCTTCACTGAGTGGTGTACTTATTGCTTCTGAGTGTTGAGTGTGTGGTTGTAATACCTAGCTTTCATCAGAGGCGTTTTTATATGTAAAGAATTGGTGGGTCACAAACCATTTCAAAATATAGGATACAAACCAATAAAACTACAAAACTCCCTCTTGCTACTGATGTGTTTATTTAACACATGAAGAAACAGCGTGGCTCCACAAAACACTGCGGCTTGCTTCTACCAGGTGTTGTAGTACACATACTGGAGAAAAAGACCTTGTGTAATTGCTCTCCTTCTTTCTCACGCACATGTAAAATTAACACAGTCTGACTTGGATGTTGTCATAGGCGTTGTTATGATCATTTTTAGCAGAGAGACAGTCTCGACAAAAGCCTCCTCTAGGTTGTTCTCATGGATGGATCTTAACAGAGCCAGGGCTGTCTTACCAGTGTGGAGCTCAGTGTGGCAGTACAGAGTGGTCAGCTCGTTTCCTAGAGGCCATAGTTTCACCGCACAGTCAAGCTCAGATGTAGGGAATGACAGGACAAATTGTGGGAAGACCGAGCTGTCAACCAGCTTGGCAGCGATCAGGTGGTCACTTTGTGAAAACCTCTGCTCCACCTAGGAGATGTGTCGCATGCCTCCTTCATCACCGGCGCTGTGTTGGTTACTCGTCGGCCTGGCTCGTCTGTTCCATCGTGAACGGTGGCAGCCCATTCATCAGTTTGATTCCGCACATTCTGGACATTCTCCTTGAAACGGGTGAGCGCACTGCTAATACCAGATCCATCGATGTTCCGTTTTTGCAGTGTTGTATAAAACCACAACTTCTGGCATAATGAAGAAAAACAATTCCAGCAGCTGCTGAAAGGTTCAGTTGTGACAGGCAGGCCTCATCCCATCCTGGTTGTGTGCTTATGTCCTCCATACACAGGAGCAGCGAAGCGCGGTTTTCCCAAACTGCATTGACAGTTCTGCTTTTAAATTTCCAAGGTGGTAAAAGCAGTTCAATCTGCAAAAAACACCTTAAGGATGCTCATCCTTGCTGAACAAAGTTGCTGCAAGGTCAGGTTCAGCTGGTGAGCATTAGCGTCTGTACTCCTTGGACGTTTCCACTCATTACAACTGCACCATCATAAGTCTGAGCTTTTCTCCCAGCTTTAGTGGTTCCAGCACACACTTGATGCTATTAGAGAGGCCTAGTCCAGTTTTTATCTTTGACTTCCACAAACTCCAAAAACCTCTCTGTCACTGTATTGTCAGGCAACATGTATCGCAACACAACCACCATTTGTGATTTACAGGAGACATCAGATGTCTCATCTGCCTGTATGGCAACAACTGATGTCTCGTCCACTTGCTTGGCTATCTCCTCCCTGTACACTTCTTACATACAGTCTAACAGTTCGTTTTATACAGTGCTAGATGTCCCTTTGAAGATGGGCTGAGCGTCATAGTGCCTCTGAAGTCTCTAATCGCCCTCTAATGCATCTGAATATTCCAGAAATCAGGGAGTCCACCAACTCATCGTGCCCCTGCAGTGCGGTTTCACATTTTCCACACAGTTTAAGCTGCTAGGAGTGGCTTCTTGTTTGGACCCCCGGTTCAAGATGGACTTCATCAGTAAAGACAACAAGCCCCAAGTCAAGGCCAGAGTGGCATCAGAAATGATAGAATGCCAGGATGAGACGTCAAGCAGCAGCACTGAAGTTGCTGATACAGTGGGGAGAAGAAGTATTTGATACATTTTGCAGGTTTTGCAGGTTTTCCCACTTATCATAGGTACTCTTCAACTGTGAATGATGGAAACTAAAACAAAAATCCAGAAAATCACATTGTATGAATTTTAAGTAATTAATTTGCATTTTATTGCATGACATAAGTATTTTATACATCAGAAAAGCAGAACTTAATATTTGTTTGCAGTTTGTTTGCAATTATAGATATCATACTTTTCCTGTAGTACTTGACCAGGTTTGCACACACTGCAGCAAGGATTTTGGCCCACTCCTCCATACAGACCTTCTCCAGATCCTTCAGGTTTCGGGGCTGTCGCTGGGCAATACAGACTTACAGCTCCCTCCAAGAGGTTGTTCCAGGAGGTTGTTGGCCAAGATCTTGCGATACATGGCCCCATCCATCCTCCCCTCAATACGATGCAGTTGTCCTGTCCCCTTTGCAGAAAAGCATCCCCAAATAATGATGTTTCCACCTCCATGCTTCACGGTTGGGATGGTGTTCTTGGGGTTGTACTCATCCTTCTTCTTCCTCCAAACACGGCGAGTGGAGTTTAGACCAAAAAGCTCAATTTGTGTCTCATCAGACGACATGACTTTCTCCCATTCCTCCTCTGGATCATCCAGATGGTCATTGGCGAACTTCAGACGAGCCTGGACATGCGCTGGCTTGAGCAGGGGGACCTTGCGTGGTCTGCAGGATTTTAATCCATCACGGCGTAGTGTGTTACTAATGGTTTTCTTTGAGACGGTGGTCCCAGCTCTCTTCAGGTCATTGACCAGGTCCTGCCGTGTAGTTCTGGGCTGATCCCTCACCTTCCTCATGATCATTGATGCCCCACGAGGTAAGATCTTGCATGGAGCCCCAGACCGAGGGAGATTGACCGTCATCTTGAACTTCTTCCATTTTCTAATAATTGCGCCAACAGTTGTTGCCTTCTCACCAAGCTGCTTGCCTATTGTCCTGTAACCCATCCCAGCCTTGTGCAGGTCTACAATTTTATCCCTGATGTCCTTACACAGCTCTCTGGTCTTGGCCATTGTGGAGAGGTCGGAGTCTGTTTGATTGAGTGTGTGGACAGGTGTCTTTTATACCGGTAATGAGTTCAAACAGGTGCAGTTAATACAGGTAATGAGTGGAGAACAGGAGGGCTTCTTAAAGAAAAACTAACAGGTCTGTGAGAGCCAGAATTCTTACTGGTTGGTAGGTGATCAAATACTTATGTCATGCAATAAAATGAAAATTAATTATTACAAAATCATACAATGTGATTTTTTGGATCTTTTAGATTATGTCCCTCACAGTTCAAGTGTACCTATGATAAAAATGACAGACCTCTACATGCTTTGTAAGTAGGAAAACCTGTAAAATCAGCAGTGTATCAAATACTTGTTCTCGCCACTGTATGTCCCAGGCAAAGAAAGACAAAAAGTCTGTGGGAGGTTTCTTTAAACAGAGCAAAGCTGCAGCAAAGGGTGATTCCACTCTGACCCACAAGGATGCTGTGGAAGAAGAATTAAACAACTACCTGCTAACACCTTCTATAGACAAAGAGTAAGATCCACTTGCATGGTGGAAAACACATAGAGTAAGCTTTCCACATCTCGCCAAGCTTGCCCATAAGTATCTATCCACTCCCGCTACAAGTTCCCCCTCAGAGAGGCTTTTCAGTACAAGTGGCAACATTGTCTGAGCGAGCAATGTATACATGCTTAAAGTCAAGTTATTATATTTTAATTGAATTTTGATTTACTAAATTATTCTACAGTCGTGAGAAATAAATGTATTTATTCAACTAAATACTCTGTTTAGAAAGAAACCAGATTTTATACAGTTGAAAAGTTTAATCAGCATTTGTCTAGCCATGATGATCAACACTGTTTTCCTTTGGCACTGTTGCTAAGAAATGTTTATTTTAAAAACAAAGTTTTGTGAAATACAATGGTTCATTGGTATTTATTAGTTAGGTTTTGCTTTTATTATTACAAATTATTTGTTTTATACACACTATTTCGTTTTTGTAAACCACTCAGGATGGGTATATAGCTGCTCTTTTAATATTTTTCAAATGGTTTAAATTAAAAGACATATGTTTCTATTTTCAAAAAGGTTTGTAATTAAATTTGTAACGTAATACAATGTTACATGACATTTTGATTTGATTTTGTCATTCATATTAATTCCCTTTTGTGACAATGAAACTTCCTCCGTAGGGAATTCTCTGTTTTAACCTGGTTGGAGTACTGAGATAAAGCCTCCTGCTATCTCCTGGATCCCTTATAGACACCACACCTCTTCATTCACAAATGAGCCCCTTTATTTTAGGGTAAGCAACATGCATTATTAATATCATAACTAGCTATTCATGTTAGATCATAAAATTTAGCCTGAATTGATAGAAGAGTATTACACGAATACAATAGAACCATGGTGAATTAAACAGTGTATTCATTCATATAATAAATTAAACTACCCAAAATAAGTCAAAAGGTAAAAAGTCATTTTCAGTTTCATTTTTTAATTAAAATTTTACATAAAGGTGCAGTTCCCTACAAAATCTCCCCAATCATTCTAGAATAATTAATTATTCTCAAATATAGCTTTTCAAGTAATCTGGTGAAGACATCCTGTATTTTTTCATATTGCAAAATATATCGCAGAAAACAAAACACCGCAATGTCAGTTATTTCAAAATATCGTGCAACCCTAGCAGTAACTGTAAATTGCTCCGGATAAGAGCATCTGCCGAATGACTAAAATGCAAATGTAGAGCATGGTTTATCCAACGCCTGGGTTGTGGGTTCAATTCCCATGGGCAAGCCAGTATGGAAAATTATGCACTCACCACTGTAAGTCGCTGTGGATTAGTGTCTGCTAAATTACTTAAATGTGAAATGTAAATTTACTCAGGGAGACCTCCATAATTTTTTGTTGTGCCTGGCTGATCTGTGGTGGTTATAATTCCACACTTCCAGGGATAAGGGCCCCAGTCTCATACACCTGAGGACAGAAAACAAACACTTTAAGCTACTTGCATAGGGAACAAGGGGATATGATTTTCTGTATAAATTAAATGAAAATGAATTAAAAACTCAATCCCGTTTTCATCACTACACAAATCACCTCTTCGCACATTAACACTTGTGGACTGCAGGATATTGCCCCGAACTCAAATACTATCCAATACAGAATTATGAAATATCACAAAAGACTCTTTTTCATAATGCAAGACACATATTTGTTTTAGACCTGCATTTTTAGCTGGAAGTCAATCACGTTAAGCGGCTAATTTTAAGACGGCGGCACAGTGCGGTGTTCGTCTTGCCTCGCTAACTGACCCTATGTTGTAATTTGTTGACAACCCACATCTAGCGTCTGCCTTTTGGCGATTCGTCTCGCCAGGAGAAGAACGGGAGGAGAAATCACTGCTGACAACAAGAGCGAGAATAAGAGTGCGCCATGTATGAATAGCAGAAAGAAAGAGCTTGCATGACAAGAGTGGCTTCTTTCTCTGCAAGACAGGCGGGGCTGGTTAAAACGTGTGTTTAAATGTCATGCTTTACCTCAAAGCCTGCCACCCCATAATGAGTGGTGCATATATATATGAATGAATGAATGAATGAATATATATATATATATATATACATCAGTCTGATGTGAAACATATATCTTGCCGAGCAACACCTGCAGCATAAAATGCCGGAAGAAAACACTAGGTTTGAGGTTTATTCAGACGAAGACTGATGGTTTACCACTGCAAGCAGTCAGCAATACCCACCCACATGGCTACATTATGTAATTTTTAGCAACATATGGCATTAAACAATGGAACTGTGATGTGAGAATCTGTCGCTTGCTAGTCAGTACGTTATGGTTTGTTACTACGTACAGTAGCTTTTGTAGCTAACTAGTGACCTTATAGAAGTGGATTGTAGTTTGATTGGGGAAAAGAAAATAACTGACAGGTATAAACTGGATGGTGGCTGGCTAGCTAATGCTATGACGGAGACAAGGGGAAGCAGCTGAGAAAGTTAGCTGCCATCTAATATTGTAACTAGCTAGTTAACGACACATTGTGTTGGCATTCCAGCTGTTGAAGTCAGTAGGTCTACAACCCAGGGCCGTAGCTAACGTGTGGAAAGGTGGATATGATTCACGTGGCATGAATCATAGCAATAATTACAATGTTGTCTGTGAATGAGGGGGCCCAGGCATATATCTTTTCAGGGGGCCCAGGACTCCTAGTCACAGCACTGCTTCAACCTAACTTAGGATTGACTCTGCGGTGAAATATCATGCAATTTCTCTGCAGTCCAGAACTAAAGGAATTATATGGCCTCTGCAGCAAAGGTTTTAGGACCTGATGGAATGACATTTCAGCACTGAGCACCCCGTTCATTCACTGTAGAGGGCAGTACTTGTTGTCAATTGGGTGTGCATTTTTTCTTACGCACAAATATTGTAAGATATTCCCTAGAATATGTAGTATCTTATTTTATACCTTCATACTGCAGTAATCAACAGACAAAGGAAGAATAACAAGGCTCCATAAAATTGCATTTTCCATTGTTCTGGCAAAGATCTAAGAAAATGCCCATATCATCTTTAAAAGGGCCATACTGGAGAAAATGAAACATAGCATTTTGGTTACTAATCTGGATGTGCACATTGGTTTACACAGCAGTGCTCATGACTATGGGCTAGGATTCATGGTTCTGAACATATAGAAAAGATATTCTGATAGCTATTAATGAATTCACAAATAGCTTTTGTTTATGCCGAATGTTATCTAAATCAGCAGGTCTATAAACTGCAAAACCCCTGTGGCTGTGAGAGACCTGCTGATTTTGCAATTAATACACCTGCTGATTTTGCTATTAATGAGTCCACAGGCCATGAATCAGACAGGTGTCATGGAAAAAATGTATGTAATTTCAACTACAAGAAATAATCAGCCTATCAACAAAATAACTTAGGAGTCTTTCAGATGGGTGTTAGCCCTAATAACATTTGAACTTCAGTTCTCGGACTACGTTTTTTAAATGCCAGACATCATAGTAGCTACCTTGTTTCCCAGGCTAGGAGCCTTTATGTATGAGTTCAGCCCCACCGATGGCCTGGATACAATTCAGCCCCTCATAAGAAGAGCAAAATATCCCTTCTTTTTATTATCTCACTTTCATATGTTTGTCTTCCATTGTTCTCCCCAAGGACCACTACCCATCACATGCGTTAGAGCCATGGTTATGCCTTCCTTGTACTGTGTCATACAAGGCCTCTCTCCTCTCACTCACAACTTCATTTGAGGAGACACACTCAAAATACATATTACACTCTCCATGTTCAATGCAATGCTCTCTCACTCCCTCGCTCACTCTTTGTCTCTCTCTCTCACCCTCTCTTCCACTCTATCTTTTATAGTTAACTTTTAGGGTTTTAAACTGTGATACACTGTATAGCCTAAGAATACTATGTAACACTTTATTTGAAGGGGTGTGCATAAGAGTGACATGACACTGTCATGATACTGTCATAACCATGACATGACACATGAAGGAATAATTTGAAACGTTTATGAATGTTGTCATTGGGTGTCATTCGGTTGATTATGTCATTTTTTTAAGCAAGGTTGACATTGTTTGGGATGTCTTTGTCATGACAACTGAGACAACATAACCTGCCAATGTCTTTGTTAGGACAACTTGACATTTACTGAGACAAAATATCCTGTCAATGTCTTTGTTATGACAACTTGACATTAACTGAGACAACATAACCTGTCAATGTCTTTGTTATGACAACTTGACATTAACTGAGACAACATAACCTGTCAATGTCTTTGTTATGACAACTTGACATTAACTGAGACAACATAACCTGTCAATGTCTTTGTTATGACAACTTGACATTAACCAGGACAAAATTACCTGTCATAAACATGGGCCTACTTATCAAATTTGAAGAGACAATTTAGCCAGTATTCTGTCTGCCATAAAAGGAACTTTGCTGATCCTGAGACTGGTGCTCATATTCAGCATATTGAGCATGAATGGCAGAAATACAAATTGGAAATATGGACTCATAAAGGTAATCGCACTCCTGAGTCACTGAAGATTCACCTCAAAATGCTAGTGGCACCACTGGTTACCCATACGCCATTATAATGGTGTCTTGGGCAGACTTTCCCATGATGTGAAAAAACAAGTCTAGTTAATATTGTAGCGTCTGGTGGGCTGTGTCTCAAACCCACGATCTTTGGCACCCCAGGGGGGCACACTACCTACTGCTCCAAATAGGGATATCCCGTTTGGAGGGGCAAGTAGTGGCCTTACCAAGGTCGCTACAATATCAAAGTTTGTACTATTATTTTGTTTATGTTGATGCAGGACATCCATTCATGTTACTAGTGGTTTGCATGAACAATAGGCTAAATAATATACATTATTCAAGAGATAATATGCGTCTTCAAATAGGTGTGACACATACAAAATGTATGGTCGCATTTGGGGTTGATATAGAATTTTGAAGGACACTTTTATATTGAAGGACACTAATTACGGTTGGCCTATAGGGGGCAGTTTGATGTGGTCGTGTTGCGTCGGGACTGTTAACGATCAAAACACCTGCGCGTTCTCGTAACTCTTCTAGGAAAAGCCATGGCTTTTTTCGATGCAGTTTGATGACTTGCCTGTTAAAGTGTATGTAGAGGGTTGGAAAAGCGTGGTAATTGTATAACAATGACAGAGACCCATGTCTATGAAAAATGCCGTGACGGTGGTGCATTCTTTTGGAAAAAACAAATGTGTTACTGTACTGTACTGAATTGCTTTTTTTCGAAAACAACACTCCTAACAATATCCCTAGGATTAATATAATTTAATTTTGTAACTGTATTGTTTAGGAACTTTGCAATCGTTGCACTGTAAGGCTTAACGATTAGTTAGTTCCTTGTTCCTTGTTAGCTGGCTTCGGTTGGTTAAATTGAATTGGAAAGATCATATAGCTTATATTAAAAGTAAAGTTTGTAAAAGTATTGGGGTTAAAGATGTTTTAGATTATTCAACGTTGCATATGTTGTACAATTCCTTAATACTCCCATATTTTGGTTACTGCACAGAAGTATGGGGTAATGCATACCCTACTAACACAAAACCTCTGTTTTTGTTACAGAAAAAAGCATTAAGGATAATCAACAAGACAGGCTATAGAGAACACACTAATAGTTTATTTGTAAATTCTTGGTTGATTTGAAGATTTTGATTATTATGTGGAAAGTTAAGCACAGAGTTTTGCCTATGGTTTTACAAAAAATTATTTACTTTTGTATCTGAGGAAGCTGACCATAGAAGGCAATATCATTTTAAAACTCTCTTTGCACGAACTACACAAAAAACAGATGTGTTTATCCATTTATGGAGTTAAACTGTGGAACACCTTGGACTATGAGTTAATGTGTTGCAAAAGTGTTTGTAAATTTAAGAATTTGCATAAGAAAAAAATACAGGAAAGTTACAAGAAAAAATGATGACTAACACACTTAAAAAGTAAGTGAAAAGATAGGTATTATTGTAAGTTAGAGAAAATGTTTGGTGCTTGGGGTGAGGTTTGGGTTTGGTTAATTCATAGATGTTTTTGATGTGCACAAATAAGTGACAGGAATTATAAGATTTTCTTCTTTCTGTTCTTTCTTTTTGTTGATGTTTTCTTTTCTACGTTCATGCAGCGCGTGTGAATGTGCATGTTTATGAATGAATTAATGGATAAGCATAAACATTTGTATGTATGATTTTGTGCAATAAATAAATAAATAAATAATTTGTTGTCTCCAGTTAGCTGTATGCTAGCTCCAGTCAAGTGTTAGTTCCGGGTAGCACTTTGCTAACTTGCTCAGCCATGTTCTATTTGTGTAAACATGAAGGTAATTTGTTATCCTATCTAGCCTTTTTTATAAATAATGTTTTCAATGTGATTATATTATGAATAGTTTATATTACTTAGGCTATTGTTCATGCAAAGAACTTGGTACTGTACATGAATGGATGTCCTGTATCAACCTTAACAAATTACAGTACTAACTGTGTTCTTGCAAAAAACAACATGAGTTTATGTCCTGTGTCAAGATGAACAAATGACACTACACTCATTGTTAACCATTTGTTCATGTCTTGTTCATCAATTTTCTTTCAAGGTAACTACTGCATTTGTTAATGGTTGTTAATGTACCCTTTTCGGAAAGTGATACCGAAGTAGGATTGTTGGAAGTAGTTATTTTTTTTAGGAAACATTTGAAATGTATTGCTTTTGTTAAGGTATTTAAAAGCATTTGACAGACTTAATTACATCTTTTTGAGAGTATTTGACAAACTTAATGACATTTTTATGACAAGTACCACTGTACTTGAGGTCAAAAAAAATATTCATGACACTGTTATGAAAGTCTTTGACAGTGTTATAACACATCATGACATCTTATGACAAGTCTAAATTGCACCACTGTACTTGAGGTCAAGAAAAATAGTAATGACACTGTTATGAATGTATTTGACAGTGTTATAATGCGTCATGACATCTTTATGACAAGTCTAAATTGTACCACTGTACTTTAGGTCAAGAAAAATATTCATGACACAATTATAATGATCTCATGACAACCAATGTCAAAACCAACCACATATGACAGTTGCTTTTAATGCTAACACGTAAAGCTAAATAGTTTCTTCAAGTTTGATAATTAGGCCTGCTATGACATGCTTATGACAGGTAATGTTTCTGACTTAGGCCATGCAACGGGTGGTGGAAACCGCCCAGCACATCACTGGTATCCAGCTCCCAGGCATTGTAGACCTCCAGCACAAGCAGTGTCTGCAGAGGGTGTGTGGCATCATCAGAGACCCTTCTCATCCATGCCACAAACTGCCCTCCTTCCATCAGGAAGGTGGTACAGGTCTCTTCGTTCCCGCACCAGCAGGCTCTGGAACACTTTCTTTCCATCTGCTGTAACCCTGCTGAACTCTGTGACCCATCACTAACCATATCCACCCTTTGTACTACTGGACTCTGACACTGCCTTGCCAAGTCTGAAGTTTTCAGTTGTTACAGGTACATGTCTACCTCTGGAACCGCATTGCTGCTATCTTTACATTTCAGTTGCACATGCTAACCTACTCCTTCATTTTCATTGTACTGTACTTAATCTAATGTGTTCTAATAATCTAATGTGTTCGTGGCTAATGTCAAGTTGTCATAACAAAGACATTGACAGGATATTCTGTCTTAGTTAATGTCAAGTTGTCATAACAAAGACATTGAGAGGTTGTGTTGACTCAGTCAATGTGGAGTTGTCATAACAAAGACATCCCAAACAATGTCAACCTTGCATAAAAAATTTATAAACTTTCATAAACATTCATAAACTTTCATAATGATTCTTACATGTGTCATGTCTTGGCTATGACAGTATCATGACAATGTCAAGTCACTCTTATGCACACCCCTTCAAATTAAATGTTACCATATACTCAAACCAAAAAATTATAGTGTAATATTAACTAAAAAATAATAAATGTGGAAAAAAAAGTTTTTGGCATACGTGTAGTCATTTCAGATAAATCAGCATGGATTGCTATAACTAACATTCATCTTAACCTTTTCTGGCCTTTTCATGGCTGAACTTGCTTTGCGCAGGTAGATGAGGTCAATACAGGGAACTATTAAGAATTACAAGCAATTTAGATTCAACTAAGGTACACAATGAAATATCAGCCATAATATATTTTCAGAAATACATTTTTCTTTCTGATAGCTAATCGGGGACAGTTCAAGCCTGGGACAGCTCTGACATAGGGCAACTCAAACATAGGACAGATCCATAGACTGTCACTGAAAAATCTGGATAATGGTCACTTTAAACAAAAACAAAAAACGCCTTGACCCTCATGTTAGATACACAAACCCCAACACAACTATCTTCCGTTATCAAGGTGCGATACTTTTTCCAAAAAAGATAAGTTTTCTTGTCAAAATAAGTTTGTTTTTGGGGCTTAGGTAGTCTGTTCAGAGCTTCTGATACTCATAGGATTGGCCAACAGACATAGAGGTTAAAGGGGAACAACAACAGACATCAACAATGTGTCTGAATTCATAAATCGCTTGATCAACTGCTGTAATATCTCTCTATGCATGTAGCCCTCTCAGTCTGGGAGGGCAGGGTCAAGTGATTGTGAGAGTTGTAGGGTTGCACTGCTCTTTCTCCACCCAACAGAACTTTGTGAAATCCCCATTATCCACATGAAAGCCACATTCTGTCAGAGCCAAAGAATCACTCAGTGAATATTGCTCCTTTGTGGTACATGACCAACACATTTATGCCAGCTTGTGGGCTTACTGTCCATGACCGACCTACGGGAGGGAACTCCTCGTACTTCAGCTTAACACACATATCAGTGGACAAAGATTAGGATTATTAGGGAAGACCTGGCCACTCTTTACTGGTTGGTTCAAACCCTGGACGTGCCATGAGGCAAAGGTAAGACCCACCCACTCCTTGTTTCCAGTTATGGATGCGTGCTCTCCAACCGTGTAAGCAACTGAACAAACAGTTATTTCCACACAACAACATGCATTACAAATGCTGAATACCTTTTTATTGCAATAGGAGTGAGGGGGGGAGGTGCTTTAGTTTTATTTTAGTAAATAATACAGGGGCCACGTTGTAGTGCCAACCAACATATACCACCCCATGCCACCGGATGTCAGATGTATGGATATGAAGCATTCTTGATGCCTTGGTCTTACTTCACCTCCTCTTTTCTGCCGTTACCAGATTGATCCCCCCGGTTAAGTTGGCACTTTATGGAAGTTCTAATATAAAGTCATTCACATTGCTCTCAGTTGTCACTCGTCACTCGTCACTCTCTTAAAAAGGCTCAAAGGTTCGCCAGCCACACATGGGCCACCTGTCGCGCATTAATATGTGAGCGTGACCTCCACTTTAACGGCAAGTAAATAATCTCTATCTCTCTCTCGAGCAACAAAATCACCCCTCTCATGTAGGAAAGGACAATGCTCTCCCCGTCATAAACACAAGGAGGACTCTTGTTCCAACATGAGGAGAGCTCAATTACACTCTATTGCATGCAGTACTTGTACATCCTCACCATTCACAGATCTCCTTATTACTCCATGCCAACTTAACCTATATTTAGGATACTATAACAGAATTTCACAACCGAATCTCCTAATAAAATATCTCCCATTGATGGAACTACAAATTGATGACATGTCTTCAAGTTTTAATTACGCAAATGCATGGGGAATCTGTCATTTTTGCCAAGGCTTGATGTTTTAATTTGGCCATGTGGTTTTGACATTGTCACCACCAAATCACAATGGGTTAAAAAAAAGCAAATGGAACATTGGCATATAACCTCTAAGGTACTGCATAAGTATACAGATGATACATTTCTAAATGTTAGTCTTCCTGGCTGTAAGTGCTATTTTTCAACATAATACAATATCTATTGTTGATGCATCTAAGTTCTATCGTCAACTAGTTCCAGTCAGTGTGTAGTTTGAATGAAATGTTTAAAAATGTGCCATTAATTTGAAGAAATCAGTTGGCTGGCTAACAAACATCTGCTCTGGGGAAATCCTGGTCAACCAACTCCCTGGGGCTGACATTTAGAACATCCCTTCAATTACCTGTCCCTTCTTGTATTGCAATTTATAATCCTGTCGCTGGATCTAAGTAGAAATATTTATATTATGAGAACACATTACATTCTTTTCTGATGCTGTGTAGCTAAAAGTGCTAATTGCTCATAGATTTTCCCTCTGAATTATGATTTAATTAAGACAATGACACACAGACACACACGCGTGCGCGCGCACACACACACAGACACACACATTTTCCTGGGACTGTCTATGCGACTATGGCTAAATAATGCACCCCTTCCATCACCACCAGAGCTGAAAGCAGATTAGCATTCCACACACACAGGTACATCATCCTCTCATTACCAGTGAAGCCCACAGGGCCCCAACATGGAGAATCCTCCAAGTTCTTTATCACCTGTTGAGAGCAGGCCTGCGCAGTACGTGAGGCGTGTGAAATAAACACAAGCATTCTGGCAGGCCCACAGCCATCATATCGCTGACGGACAGAATAAGACATAATGACAGCACCGTGGCGAGAGTCAGAGAGAGACAAAGGACCCTAGGGAAGAGAAACCGAAGAGAGTGGGAGAGGCGAGCTGCACTCTGTGCTCAAGTGTATGAACGTAACCATCAAACAAGTTACCTGTGTAGGGATGCGTTTCAGCTGCTGACGCTTTCCACATTTCCCTGGCTGTCACTTTGTGATAATTGCACAGGAAACGTTTTCAGACTAATTTCTGTTTGGGCAATGATCACAGACATGATAACACACCTTATTAGTCTTTTACTCTGTTCTCATTTCAGCAAAAGCTTGCATGCTGAAATGCCACCAATTCAGCATTAAAATATAAAGTACACGTGCTGATAATGGGAAGCTGAAAGCAATGTTACTGTCATGTCATAGTGCATTATCACACGAACAGGTATTCGCCACTTTAAAGCCAAATATTGAATACTGGCTAAACTATTGATGCAAATTGACCTGGGGCTTTTAAAAGAACAATCTGTAGATGCTACTTTGTGTAAAATAATTAAATGTATACATTGATTCTTAAAGAACACCACACATTGCTGCAGGAGCTTAGTTATGTAAGCCAATCAGAACACAGTGTCAGCTTGTTCTATACCAGTGTTTGCAAACAAAAAATAGCAGCTTTAAAAGATGGTTCAAAATATTATTTGGATGATTTGTCTGTCCCTGCATCCACAGCTGGGTCTATGAATTTCAAATTGATTTATTTTCTCCAGCCAAATCCCTCAGCTTTTAACAGGAACAAGGTTTGTGTCACTGATTCCTGCTTTAAAGCTGTATCTAAATATGAGGTATTGGTAACCGCTTGAATATTTACATGTTCACAAAGTTTTGTTTGGGTCACCCACTCAGGTGAACTCGTACTCATTCATGCCAGAGCCAGCACTTCTGTCTGTGAGGTCACCTTGAAAAAGCCCAGGTGCTGCTCTGATGTCACTGGGTAAGAGCAGAAGAGGCAACTTAGTGCCACACAGGGTTCAGGAGCAAACAGATGCTTGTGGCAGTCAAAGTGACCCACTTTCACATTAACCCATTTTTTTATTTACCAATGCACCCACAAACACACACACACTCACACTCACACACACACACACACACACACACACTTGCACTCATGATGCACAAAGAGGGTCTTTTTGAATTCCTACATTGAAATCCAAGCTGAATGGTAACCGTTAATTTCTGAACCGACACCAACAGATCCAATGATCTTAGAGAAAATCAATACCCAATCCAACGGGGATACTAAATTGGCCAGATCCAATCAGAAATGTGTTAAAATCAATAAAGAACAATATTACACTGAGGGTGATCTGATCAGAATTCAGAGGGTAAACTACATTCAAATTAACCTTTATTGGTCACATACTTCAGCAATTGGCCAAAATAATCAAGGGAAATATGTGCAAACAATGCATTAATGCTAATTACAGATACATGTATTCAACATTTGTTGAATTTAAATATTCTTGAATCTTAAACAAACAGTGTTTTGTAAAAGCACTTCGTGACACCCGCTGATGTAAAAAGGGCTTTATAAATACATTTTATTGATTTAAATAAATAGGTCTTATATTAATGTATATTTATATTTATATATTTTAATATTAATTTGAATATGTATGTATTTAATGAATATACTCACCCAAAATATGTATCTATATTTTCACTTATTGTATTTGTGTATTTCAAATATTTGTGTATATCCAACATGGAAGACAAAGAGACAGACAAGACACCAAAAATAAATACAGAAAAATAGTAACCCAAGGAATATGTCCCCGGTGAAAAACTATTTGCAATAACAAATGAAAATAACAAATAATTAAAACAAATTACACTAGCAGGGCTAAATACATGGAGTAGCAGTACACACTCAATGTGCATCCATTAATCTAATTTAGAAAAGTACATGTAATAAAGAACTTAAGAGGCAATTCATAAATCAGGTATTGTAGGACTAAATAATGAGGATTAATTTTCTAACCAAAAGTGTATGATGTGTGTATGTAAGGTTTGTAAGGATCTAGATGGAGCCTTGTATTTACAAATCTGGTAAAATATTCTATATTTATAGATACAAATTAATATGATGGCTCATACAGTATTATAGTACACTCAAGAATTTTCCTCTCAAGAAATTGCCATTAATTGTAATGAAATACCGTAATGTAGCATTTGCAAAACGCTGAAGCATGAAATTACACTGCAACATATCCACAAAAAAATGCATGTAAGTTCCAATTCATTAGTTCACAGCAAATGAGCTACAATTACAAGTCATTTTTTAGGTCACATGCTTGGCTAACAAAAACTGCAGACTTTAAACAATATAACATTCTTACTTACAGGCCCTTTTCTAAAAATGTAGAATGAAAAATTTAAGAGTATTGTTACGGATCACAGATCCTTTTGTCATAGATTACAGATACTTTTGAAAAAAATATATGATTACTTATTGGATTACTTTAGGTTTCACGTTTGCTTTTTATGTTGTTGGTGGTTGTGGGTCAAAACATCAGATAACTCAGGATATCTTAAAAAGGTAAGGAAATTACACTTCATTTTGCCTTTCTAAATCATGTGCAATGGATTGAATTTGACACTGTTCTAGAGAAATCTCAGGCACAATAAAAGAACACAGGATTAATCTGAGCTCAATTTGGAGTGTCATGGAAAAAGGACTGAAAACATATTCATGATTTTTCGTTTTCATATAAACATGCATACATTTATTTTTCTGCTTTGTCATTTGGAGGTATTGTGTGTAGATAGAAGGCAATCCATATATATGCCTATATGCAAGCTCTAAAAAGTAACCTACCCAACTCTTAACGAGTATAGCATAATCATATTTTATATACAGGGAGTATCATTAAGATGATAAGAGGGAGTACAAATTAATGTTTTCAATACACTATATGCTTTATGCCTACAGTATGGTCTGGAAAACATTTCGTTAAATGCAGATGATACAACATTTTCCCTTGAGACTGAACAATGCTCACTAGATGCTCTTATAGGGGATTTACTTCATTAACTTTAAACATTAAATTATCAGATTGAAAAACAAATGCCAAAATTCACTATTTCAATGGCAGGTCTAATAATTATTTTTCCAGCTGTGTACCAATTAACTGAAGCAATTGGCCAATGGACATGCTTGGCATACACAGTCCATGAAAGTATAAAGGACCTTTTAAAGGAGAACTTAGCATTGAATTTGCTAAGAATGATAGAATACTCATGTCATGGATAGGTACAGCGTTATCCTCATATGGTAGACTCACACTGATAAACACTTGTATTGTATCTCAATCCATCTGTTTCTGTCACTTCCATCCTTACATAATTCAAATTATCTGGAACAGTAAACCAGAAAAGGTGAAATGAAAATCAATACATAATATGCATGACAATAGAACCTAAAAAACAAAATTGAATCAGTTTGTGAATAAAATAAATGCATGCAAACATGAGTTGGATGGCATTTAAAATCCATTGTTACAGCAGAAAAAGGTGAAGGTTCTGGAGTGGCCATCACAGTCTCCTGACCATAATATTATCGAGCCACTCTGTGGAGATCTCAAAAGTGCGGTTCATGCAAGATGACCAAAGACTTTGTATGACCCGGAGGCATTTTGCCATGACAAATGGGCAGCTATACCACCTGCAAGAATTTGGGGCCTCATAGACAACTATTACATAAGACTGCAACTATCACTGATGCTAAAGGGGGCAATAAACAGTATTAAGTACTAAGGGTATGCAGACTTTTGAACAGGGGTCAGTTAATTATTTTCTTTGTTGCCATGTTTTGTTTTATGATTCTGCCATTCTGTTATGAACTACAGTTGAATGTGTATACCATAAGAAATAAAAGACGTGTTTTGCCTGTTCACTCGTGTTTTCTTTACAAATGGTAGAAAAAAAAAATCCTTTAAAAATAGGTATCATATTTTCAAGTGATATCTTTGAGGTGGGTTATCAGGACAGAAAAGAGATTTGACTGGTCTGAGGATTGTGCTGGAAATTTGAACAGAATCAAAGTATGAAAGTGTGTTCTTATTAGGCTAATGCTGCTGTATTGGAAATTTGGCAGTGTTTTGTTTGTTGTGTTGTTTTCTGAAGTTGTTTTCTAAATGTTTACCATGCTATACAATTAATATGTTGTCAATTACATACTGTACAAAGGAATAGGAGCAGTGGGAGTGGCCTGAGTGTAATATGTATGTACAGTGGGGCAAAAAAGTATTTAGTCAGCCACCAATTGTGCAAGTTCTCCCACTTAAAAAGATGAGAGAGGCCTGTCATTTTTATCATATGTACACTTCAACTATGAAAGACAAAATGAGAAAAAAAATCCTGAAAATCACATTGTAGGATTTTTTATGAATTCATTGGTAAATTCCTCGGTAAAATAAGTATTTGGTCACCTACAAACAAGCAAGATTTCTGCCTCTCACAGACCTGTAACTTCTTCTTTAAGAAGCTCCTCTGTCCTCCACTTGTTACCTGTATTAATGACACCTGTTTGAACTTGTTATCAGTATAAAAGACACCTGTCCACAACCTCAAACAGTCACACTCCAAACTTCACTATGGCCAAGACCAAAGAGCTGTCAAAGGACACCAGAAACAAAATTGTAGAACTGCACCAGGCTGGGAAGACTGAATCTGCAATAAGTAAGCAGCTTGGTGTGAAGAAATCAACTGTGGGAGCAATTATAAGAAAATGGAAGACATACAAAGACCACTGATAATCTCCCTCGATCCGGGGCTCCACGCAAGATCTCACCCCGTAGGGTCAAAATTATCACAAGAGCGGTGAGCAAAAATCCCAGACCCACACGGGGGGACCTAGTGAATGACCTGCAGAAAGCTGGGACCAAAGTAACAAAGGCTACCATCAGTAACACACTACGCCGCCAGGGACTCAAATCCTGCAGTGTCAGACGTGTCCCCCTGCTTATGCCAATACATGTCCAGGCCTGTCTGAGGTTTGCTAGAGAGTATTTGGATGGTCCAGAAGTGGATTGGGAGAATGTCATATGAAACCAGAATTTAACTTTTTGGTAAAAACTCAACTCGTTGTGTTTGGAGGAGAAAGAATTCTGAGTTGCATCCAAAGAACACCATACCTACTGTGAAGCATGGGGGTGGAAACATCATGCTTTGGAGCTGTTTTTCTGCAAAGGGACCAGGACGACTGATCCGTGTAAAGGAAAGAATGAATGAGTGATTTTGAGTGAAAACCTCCTTCCATCAGCAAGGGCATTGAAGATGAAACGTGGCTGGATCTTTCAGCATGACAATGATCCCAAACACACCGCCCGGGCAATGAAGGAGTGGCTTCGTAAGAAGCATTTCAAGGTCCTGGAGTGGCCTAGCCGGTCACCAGATCTCAACAGATCGCATAGAAAATCTTTGGAGGGAGTTGAAAGTCTGTGTTGCCCAGCGACAGCCCCAAAACATCACTGCTCTAGAGGAGATCTGCATGGAGGTATGGGCCAAAATACCAGCAACAGTGTGTGAAAACCTTGTGAAGACTTACAGAAAATGTTTGACCTCTGTCATTGCCAACAAAGTGCATATAACAAAGTATTGGGATGAACTTTTGTTATTGACCAAATACTTATTTTCCACCATAATTTACCAATAAATTCATAAAAAATCCGACAATGTGATTTTCTGAATTTTGTCTCTCATAGGTGGGAGAACTTGCACAATTGGTGGCTGACTAAATACCTTTTTCCCCCACTGTATATACCATTTAAGGATATTAATGAGTTAGAGGCGGAGCATCTGTTGCATCCAAATAAAAAACAATTTTTTTCAGCCATTTCTGTAATTTTCCATCCAGAAAGATAATAAGACCTTGATCGAACTTCAGACTATAATTATTTTCCTGCGGTTTTATGGACTTCACAAGTTGCGGCTGCCTGTGTGTATTTTGTTGAGTCATCATAAATGCACAGGCTTTGTTTAATGGCAGTAAATCATTTGTGGATATGTTTTAAAGCAGTGTCCCTAATCTGCTCAATTACAGAATTCTATATTCCACTTTCAAACTTTTTTGTGTTCAGTTAGATGAATGGCGTTCAATTCACAATATGGTTTAGGGTTTCAATCCATAACCAGATCAGTTTGTTTAATAACAGACTGTGGTCAATAATATCCAAGGCTGTAGGCACTCAAATTAAACAGGACGGCTCCCACAATTCTTTCCTTTGATCACTTTGTTCACATTAATTTCTACGGCTCTAATTATGTTGGTTTCTGTTTGTTAAGAGCAGCAAGGGATCTGAAAGGTTTGTGATATATTGCCAATATACCATGGCTAAGAGTCAATGCGTCATGCCTAAGAACTGCTCTTAGCTGTGGTATATACCACACCCTGTCGTGCCTTATTGCTTACTTATACACTATCTCAGGCAGTGCCTCAGGTACTTAAGCTTTTCTGGATACAGAAAATCCTCTGATAGCCTAAGTGTTAGACTCCTACTTAAACCAATCAAACCCTTTCAAATCTAGAAAAGTGCCAAGGGTTTAGGGATCCATTTGGGATTGGGCCTATATTCATGTCGCCCACGAACTACAGATCTCTGGTAACATCAAATAGACTATCAAGCATTTCACATGTATTATTTATACACTGACTGTAAGAACTTGCTACTCTATAGCAGCCCCCCAAAAAGGAATTAGATGAGACAGATTAACCTGGAAACAGAAAACGTCAACATCATTTAGCAGGTCATCTCTGAGCTTCACAGAAATATAGCTCTGGACATATACTGCAAAACCTCCCCTAGATTTGTTTCTGTAATATTTATGGATATCATAGCCACTTATTATTATTAGATGTATCAAAGGAATTATCTAAGTGAGTCTCAGAGATTGCCAGAATTCATTATCCAGTGTTGGCAAGTTATTGATTTCAACACAGAAATGTTGCTTTATTAATTACCATTCATTAATGTATCACCATTACTTGTCACAGTTAAGAAAAAAAACCAAACTGGAAGGAAAAGTATTTTACTCATATTGTAGTTATTGTATGTCAAGCTGCCAAATCTTCATTATTAATGAATACATACTGTCAACAATCCTGTCTGCTACTATTCGTAATGATCATCTACTGTTTTCTGTGGGCCACCAAGACTAGTCCTTTTCTTCTTCAGTTACAGTTCAATGTCTGTTTCCTCATTGGTTTATATGGGAACTCCAGCCTGCTTCTAAACTCTCCACATTCTCACAGTGTTGACTCTCCTGAGATTAATATGCTGTGAGACTACAGTGGTGTATCAAAGGAAGCACAAGGTCACCCTCATTATATCGCAGGATCAGCAGAATTAATGACCCACCCGCAGTTTGCTGCGAACACTTAGCCAAACTAGCGGGTATAGCAGCTCTAGTAGAACGCTATCACTCCACTAATGAATTGCAAAAACAGCAAGCTTGACAGCCTTTATTTAGAAGTAAATGGAAAACATCCTGCAAGTCCTCCTTTATTTTATTTTCTTCTCTGACATTGTTTTTATGGCTAGAGATTATGGAAGGTGTCGTACAGTACCTTCAGCTAGCCTGCTAAGAGCTGCTAGCTTTAGTTAAGTGCAGTTGTTCACGACACTCATAAAAATCCATTTTGACAGTCAAACTTCTTTGCAAGAGTGAATAGGTACAGAACAAACACTTGTCTTTCGGCATGACTTGGACATTAAGCTGGACAGTGTGCCAACCACATGTTAATTGCTAATGGACTCACGGATAATGTAATGGCCGGCATTCACTAATTGCGCTTATGTTCAATGCCAGAAGGTAGCATAGAGTCACTAATGGGCTGAATGATTTCGTTCAGCATCAGGACAAGTGGGGAAAAGGATTAGCACGCTGATTTGTATGTGTTCAAGTCAGGCAGTTACAGTAGATTGTGGTGCTTTATGGCTTCAGAGTCAGCAGGCAGCCATGTTTGCTCTGATTCTGTGGAACAGTTTGTGGAACAGTTTGTGCCACAGCAGCACAAACAGTTTTCATTCATCTGTGCTGATATGTGTCAGAGGACATAATCATTCAGAGTCACACTCATTAATTACTGTTTAATTTCAGTGGGTTCAGGAGTTGAATTTGGTTCCGCTTAAGAGGATTTTCAAGGACTCTAATTAAAATGCACTCTGTCTCAGATTTTTTTCTATGTGTCTAAATGTCGCACACCAAGCGATGAGATAGGTGATGACTGTCAATTTCAACCAGGACACAGACTGTTTCCGAGAGAGGTCTTCGATCAATCCGAAAGAAAAGAATGAAGCAGATAGAGATGGGGCTCATGCAAAATATCATCCTTTCCTGTGATTTTTGGTGTGCGTGCCTCTTAGCATTACATCCGCTGAGTTTGGGTTGTGCAACATTACAGGGGAATCATCCAAGTGGGAAATCCCCAGAAGTGGGACAAACATGGTGTATGTCAGAGTTCCTCATCCTATTACCATAAAAGGTGCCCGGCCCTGGCAGTGGCACCAACAAGCTCTCTTAACAGGGGTTTTAGTGGTGTTTCTCAGTTTAGGATTATTATTTAACGTCCATTTGAATTCAGCTAAAACATGTATCTTCTGCTTGTTTTGTGTTAATACTGTAAATGCTCAGTAAATTCAGCCTTTCATCCTAATTACACAATTGATAGTTCAGTCAAAGTTTCTTGGCTAACAAAGTTTTGGCCACTGCTACAGATGGTAATGATATTCATGTTTTCTCACCAAAGTAATGCGAGTAAATATCCCACTGATTGGCATAATTTAAATGTCGTGCCTAAATCCTCCTAATGTAACCTGAATACATGCGATTACAAAGAAATGTTGTGTCTCAGCAATGTTTTTCTTGGTTTCTGGTGATATTCACAATTACTTAAATTTCACACATGCCTTACAATTGACTTAATAAAAGGTTTTTAAGAAGATTAAGATTATGTTTACTGTACTAATAGCATAAAAAAACATGCAAAAATGACCAGTAGACATCTGTAGTTAATGTTTAAAATGAATGTTTAAAATAAATCTATTTCCATAAAATACATTTGAGTGTCTGAGGTATTCCACATTATACTTTCTCGCCAGTCTACCATTTGCATGGACTTGTACTCACTGTGGACACTCGCAGTACAATCCTTCCCACCCTAAACCACAGTGGACTAACTAATACAATTCCAGTCTCGTTTGGTAAGGGAAGACAAGTCGTGTTTTTGTTTAGAGGGAGGATTCCACACAGTGCCCCTTTCAGCATTTCAGCGTCTATCAACTTTCTAGCATTCACACAAATCTGTATAGTCTTATAATACTCTTGGCACCACTACATTGCCAATGTGTCTGGTTAATAAAACTCTGGAATGCAACTATTTGTTTACATTTATTTTTGTACTCTACATCAAGCTTTGGTTACCCTAAAAATAAATGTTTTTTAAACGAGACTAAATACGATGACAGCACAAGTGTTGATGCATTCAGTCAAAGAAACATCGTTGCTCAGGTCCTTGGGACCAAAGAATGAAAACAGCAATTGCCCTGAGTGACCTGAATAAATGACTGACAAAACACCCTAGTGTTAATTTCAATGAAAGCATCATTATACAACATTGTAAAAAAAAAAAAATCCTTAAAGCACTATTCTGGAGAGATATTTAAGTTTCTACATCTCAAGTTGGAATCTTCAATTGAGATTGTGTAGTTAAAACTGTTACCCTTCAAAATGAATCAAAAGATAGGAAGGTGGAACGT
The DNA here is from genome assembly GCF_011004845.1 of Esox lucius. Taxonomy (NCBI): domain Eukaryota; kingdom Metazoa; phylum Chordata; class Actinopteri; order Esociformes; family Esocidae; genus Esox; species Esox lucius. The sequence continues at coordinate 33,175,496 of NC_047570.1, read as the reverse complement.
GAGTGAGTGACAAAACGGAACAAGCAGTTTGTGTATGCATGGGGCTCATTGTTTGTTTGCCATGTTTGCTGGGAGTGAGCGCTGAAACATTTGGGGTATGAAGATAAGGGCACAGAGCTCACTCAGTTTACACTAGAGGAACAAACTTGTGGTCTCCCAGCGCACAGGAAGAAGTGGAGGCGCAGGCACAAAATGACTGACACAAAGTAGTAAAGTTTGATTGTACCCGGCACCAATTTGCAAGTGAATGAAGTGCATACAAAGAACCCCATTCTCCATGCGTCTGAAGGTTAGGCCACCTCCGAACTGTCTCTCCCTCCCTACATTTCCCAGGGTCAGACATAACAAGAGAATAGAGGTGGGGGGGGGCATAGATTGACCCATTAGTTACAAAAACAGGGGTGCAGCTGAGCAAGGATTATACTGTGAGAAGGAAACATGCAGGCAATAGGGCAATGAGGAGGAATTAGGAAGACAGAACGCTAGCCAAAGTTCAACAAACTAGCGAATGGAGATTCAAACTGATTTGCATTTGCCCGAAACATACCGAGTACCTTACTAGTGCCAACAATATTAATGTAATTGGAGCTTGGCAGAGTGCATTGTGTTGTCGTGGACATGAGACGAAGGTTTCCTTCACAGGCCAATGGGGTCTGGCCCTCTTGTCAATGTCTTTACATCTGCCTCTCTCTCGCCAATCAAATATGCAACACAAACAGCAACGTCTACAACTTCAGCGGCATATGTATTCATGGCGCCAATGGACAGTAGGTGTAGCTAATGCTTACGGCCCCCTTTGTTGTTATTGTACAGTGCCAGTGGGAAACAGATGTCTGCCAGAGAAATGTGCCGTGTGTCTTCAAAGGACGGAGCCTGGTGATTACCGGTCAAATTTCCATGGAAACTGGTCATGCAGACAGGGCCGCGTCTGGGCGTGCTCGCATCTACCGTAAGCTTCACGGCCCAGAAGTGGACTCATTTCAATAGTCCTCAATAGCATTCATCCCCCTTCCTATTGTTTACCCTCAGAATGCCTGTGACCCATTTTTCGTCATTATTCTGAGGGATTAAGTGCAGCCAAACAATAGATGGGCATGAGGGGTATCACAGGGGCAAGACTGCACGCCAAAAGGATTTGTGACAGAAAGCTAAATGGGCCCTCAGAATGGCAAAGCTTAGCGTTGCAGATATATCTTTTTTTTTCTGTACACAATAGTCTATGCTAATTCTGTTTGCATGAACAATCAGTTGGCCATAGATAGGGTTAACCTTAACCAAGGCTATACAGATCATTCTGTTGGATGCTTGATTGGATACATTTTAGCAGTTAGCAAATATTTACGATCAGCATGCGCAGAGAAAATTGGTTAAAATGAAAGTTATTCGGGGGAAGGCTTTTTAGTAATTAAAGTTCCATGTAGTCTATAGATAATGATGAAGGCATAATGAGCTCCCCTAACTAGTTGATCATAGCATATACACCATATGCAACACCATCAATGTGCTCTTGCAGAGGATTCACATGAGGCACAATTCACATGATTTGCCTTAATACTTTTATACCAGGTCATTGTCTTTCTTTCTGATTGACTCGAAGGATAATCTAGTGCATTCACTCAGGTTTCTTTCCTTTCCTTTGTTTTTCTTCTTTTATAGTCAGCTTTTTACCAGGCAAAAACAAAGCAAATTCTTGCTAAAATGGGTGGGTGGGATTATTTTGCAAGATAATGCTGATACTCAGTCTACAAAACCAGCACAGGCAATTGGATATTGAGCTACCATCAATGTTGGAAACCCATTCAAACACTCAGCAAGGTCAAGTCATTCCTTGGCGAAAACATCCAACCAGAATTTTAAAGTAATCCAGTAATGGAGAATAAACTTTTTAGAACTAATGTGGTGTATAGAAAACATATTTTTGTTTGACAAAATGTGCAAAATATCTAAAATGTTGCTGACACAACAGCCTTGTTTGGACATTTAATTAATATTAGAGAAATACAGTGGCTCTCAAAGGTATTCACCTCTTTGGACATGCCCACATGTTATTGTGTTATACATGTTATACATGTGTTATACATACATTTTTAATAAATATGAGACAAAAAAGGTATTGATTGCATAAGTACTCACCCCCTATGCTGAATGAGCTCTGTTGCATAAAAATGTCTTTAGAAGTCATGTAATTAGTTGAATGGTGTCCAATTAAGATGTTGCTCATGATTTCACGTTAAATACACAATTAGCACAATTCCTAACTATAATGATCAAAAAAAGGAATATTCAAAGCAAATATGCAAGCCCATGCTTTTAAAAGAATGAGTTCCTTTTAAAATCACCAATCAGGGGAAGGATATACGATATACAAGGTATTGAATATCTCCAGGACCACCGTAAAGTCAATGGAGAAAGAAATAGACAGAATATGTCACAACTATGAACCTGTTTAGAAGAGGCTCAAAAACAGAGTGTCAGGGAGGCCTCCAAGAGGCCTGTAACAACTCTAAAGTAGCTACATTCTTCCATAAGCAAGCTTGGAAATATTTTGCATACTGCAACAATCACAATTCGCAAAAGTGACCTTCATGGGAGAGTGGCAAAAAGAAAGAAACTTACATCAAATCTCAGGTAGTGTTTCCCAGAAGGCATGTGGGAGACTCTGAGACCCAGTAGAAGACTAGTCTATGGTCTGACATAAATAGAGCTTTTTTGCCTTAACACTAACCTTTATATTTGGCACAAGCCTAACACTGTACATCATCCTGAAACCACCATCCCTATCATGAAGCATGGTGGCAACAGCATCATGCTATGGGGATGCTGCTCTGCATCTGGGCCTGGAAAGCTTGTGAATATAGAGGGCAAAATGTAGTTAGTGAAGTACAGGATATCAGCAGATAATCTGCTGAGGTCTGAATAGACCTGGATCTTCAAGGAAATGAATGTCCCAGAGAGGCCTATTCAAAGTCGGGACCTCGAACCAATTGAGAATATGTGGAAAGAGTTGAAAATTGTGGTTCACCAAAAGGTCCCAATCCGATGTGACAGAGCTTGAGAAAATGTGCAAAGACGATTGGGCAAAAATTACTTTGTCCAGATGTGCAAAGCTTTAGTGGCTCATCCAAATAAACACATGGCTGTAATTGCAGCAGAAGGTGCAATATTGACTAAAGTGGGTGAATACTTATGCAATCAATTATTTTCTGTTTTGTATAATTGTCCAGTGGCAAAAAACCATTTTTGACTCAATCCGTGTTTATTTTATGAAAAGTCCACAGTGAATAGCGGAAAAGCTGGGTGAATACTTTTGCCAACCGGATGAATACTTTTGCCATCTGGGTGAATAATTTTGAGAGCCACATTTTCTGGTTATTGCTGCTTTTTCCAATAGTATCTTACCAGGTCAAAATGACCCCAGTTGGTGCAGAGCGGCATAGTGGCCTAAAACCCTGTCTCCCAATGTAGCGCCGTCAGTGCTACTAGGGTTCCAATCCTCCATTGCAGCAAACCGACAGCGCCAGCGAGTTGGCTTAGCACCGCCTGGGGTGTGCGGATCAGTGTGAGGGATGTCGGACAGGGTTGCCTTGCCCCGCTGCAGTCTGACTGTTTTTGTGGTTGTTGTCTGAAGAGCCCTCTCCCCCAAGCGCTTTGGTTCGGACCGACTTCCTGGTTGAGCGAGTAGTGCGATAAGAAGCATAACAGCCTGGAGGGATGTTGCGTCAGGCAACATGCTCTGACTCCCATTCAAACAATCAAGGCCATAATAATGAAATTGGACACCTCAAAATAAGGAAACATTTTAAAAAGTGGAAAAACGTACCCTGTTGGTAATCGATGTATCTAAAATATTTTGGTCGCTTGAGGGATAATGTTGTAGGATTTTATGAAACATTAGTTTATTTACCTAAAACCTAAATCTTTATGAAACTTAACCGGTGGCCCTTGGAAGTATTAAAAATGATTGGACAGCATAATCAAACTAGATCAAAAGGTAGCAGAGTTGTGTGACATAAACTGATATGAACTGCAGTTCCGTGTGAAACATTCCTGCCTGGCAGAGGCCAATAGCCCCTAGTCTCTTATTCTCTCTATTTCTCTCTCTCTCTCTCTCTCTCTCTCTCTCTCCTTCTGTCAATTACATCAGTTTTTATGGTACACATACACAGAGAGTAATTGGATTTTTGATGGGAGCATAATTCAAATCTAAACAAATTCACCCAGCAAATCTAGATGGTTGGGTATATAATCACTAAGCTGTGCTGCTGGTCGCCCTCGCCCCATTTCCCCTCCCCGCATATCCAATGGATTTACATTGCACATTCCAGTCTTCTGCGGCTGATAAATTCACTCTGGAAAGAGGGAGTTATAAAATGAAAGTCAGAATAAAAATGGAATGCTGTGGGTACAGTGTTGATTCGATATGGACACTGTTAGCTATGGCTGTGAGCCACTTCAATTCAGGAAACATTTTGGCCGGTTTAGAAGAAGTGCAAAATGGCAGAATATACCATGAAACTTTGCTGTAGATGATAAAATACTGCAAGGATACTGTACATAGCTCCGTCTGCATGCATATATGGAATCTAATTCAAGTTTAATGGTAACATTTGTGTTACGTGAACATTTGGCAACTTGAGATGGGAGTTTGACCAGCGAGGGAACTGTATATATTCTATGAATAATGGATATTAACACTAGTACTCCATTTCTGACTGTCATTTCTGCAGATAAATAAATGATGGACTTTTTAATAGGCTTTTGAACAGGACTTAAGGTCCACAGTTAAAGTTCATTTTAAAGGTGACCTGTGGTTTGATGTTATAGAATCACTGAATGAAACTGATCTTCAAGTCAGGCCTTGAAATCTACAGTAATGTTGTACATTATGGATGAGAAATGTTTCTGTAATAAGAAAATATGGAGAAAAATATAATATTGTATTAAAATTTTAATATTACATTTTTTTCTGAAATTCATATGGGTTTATTCTGAGTGAGTTTGAACATACTGTAGTTCCAATTTTTTTATCAACGAACAAACAGCGCAAATGAAACTAAGATTACAACAAGGTCCCCTTTACCTTTTACAGAAAGCTCACATGGGTTCCAAGTGCAGCTGCTGATTGTCTATGATCTGTTAGTGTCGGCTCCTTACGCTGATTTCCCACTGTTGGTAATTGCTCTGCTGCACTGATCGTGCTCATGAAAATTCAATATCACTGCTCCTTCGCTCCCATGGCTGTTCCTCCTGAGCTCCTGTCAAAAATAGCTTTGCCACACTGGCAATGCAACTCAATATCACCTCAAATCTCCACGGGCCCCTTCCATGCCAAACCCGCCTTCCAATTATCATCCGAATCCCTTTGCGTCCTGGTAGATTTACACACTTTTCAAAATGTAATCCTCACTTCAGCTGAAATGTTCGATTGAAGGCTCAACGAGGTGAGTTCACTGAGTAGAAACCCCATTTGGTGTCGGTGCGACGGAGGTGGTTTCCTTGAGTGATAAGTAGCCGTGTCTGAGACCAGAGGACATGTTAGCTCCCAAAGCTAATGCCCATAGGCTCCGGCTCAATGGGTTAACACAGGCTTGTGGCACAAATATACACCGGATTCAACCTTCTATAGTCAGTTATAGCAGCTGGACAGGACAGGCATAATTAAATAGAGACACCTCAATCCAGCTTGGTTTACAATGGGAGCCTCACTGGACAATTTGTCTTATTGCTTTTAAATGACTAATTTCAGTTTGATTTGCAGACAAGTCATAGTGCTACAGGTGGGGTCTGTTTCCAGTGAATTTCTCTAATGGTTAGGACTGCAGTGAGGTGACATGATATACTAGAATAAAATCAATAGCAGGAAGTGCCTGGGGGTTGAATGATCTATCCCACAAAGACTACGGAAATCCAATAAAGGGTTGACCATTCAGAGCCATACAGTCATTAGTGGCGAGCAAAGTGCGCAATGATGAGATATTACACGATATCTCCAATGGAGATAAAGATAGATAGGCCTATAACAGTTGAGTATTACTTCATTGTCCCTCATGGCTGGTTTGTTAAATAGACCAAATGGGCCCATTTTGTGACTCAATGCTATTCATTTAAAATCCTTTGGCGATCATAATTACTCCATCTGGGAGAACGTAGAGTGCTTTTTGTATTTTTTTTTTTACAGTGCTACATTTGACCCTCTGTCAGAAGTGGTCTTTTGCGTTTCCATGAAATCCACAATGGTGAAAGTAATCTGTCCTCTCTTACTCCATCCTACCATTCATTTAAATATAACTGCCAGTTCTGTACCGCCTCTCATAGGAAGCTGCTGTCTAAGTAACTCTCCATTTTCCCACGATGCATTTCATCTTTATGTAACTATACTCCTAACTGATGGCACAAGTAAAGGGGCAGTGCTTCTATCAGGTAAATGTAATGTATTCAGCTGGGATAGTAATAACTCTGGGTGTTCAGAAGGAAGTTCTCTCTAGGCCTATTGTTACAGAGGAAAAACCCAACAGATTAAAGCTATCATCTTTACTTGGAGTTGGTTTAAGAATGTATACTGTGCTAAAGGGAGCCATTGAATGCTAGATGAAACCCCATTCAGGTAGTGCTTCAGTGGTTAAAGTACTCCACTACTGTAGATACCGCCACATACAAAAGATATAACTCGAGTTGAGCTGAGCACAATGACTGCCTTCCTCACTCATCATTCATAATTGGTTTTTCCTCGCTCTTCATTTGCTTTTAAGCCAATCTGGGTGGAGAGGCGTGAGTTGGTTTTTCACCGCGGGGATGGATATATTCAGGGTAGCCCGCAGTGCACAGATCAACAGTAAGTCAACCTGAGATACAAGCGATGAAGGAAGAGATTTTATAGCAGTAATTGGTGTTTGTGCTGCAAACAGACAGTGTTGAATTCATAGAGTACAGATGTAACCAAGATGTATTACCTTGGCCTGATATTAACATTAACAATATAGGATCTTAATTTGAGCCATGTTTGCTTCAGTTACATAATAAACCTCCTGAAACTGTATTTTTAACTTACTGTGTGGATTATAATGAGTGTACATGTCTGCATTGTTTGATACATTTACCAAAAAGTGGAAATTACATAAAGTTGCCTTTTAGAGCCTATAATATACTACAAGTTTCCCAGCAATTGGATGATTAAATATAAGGGGCATTATTTTTGCATTGTAATATAAGTAAATATTGTTAATATATCTGCACTAATTGTTGAATGATTCACAAAATGTATTTAAATTTCTTTTTACATTTATTATAACAAAAGTGGATCCTAAATTTCAAAATGTCTACTGGTGAACACAAGAGGCACCATATTCCGTTGTCAAAAGGAAAAGCAACACCCTCAATCTCTTTAATTGTTTTCCATAATACACACAATTATCTTCTAAATCACTTTTAACCCTTTTTGAAATAAGCTGGTCGACCGAAAGTGAATACTAATTTAGCTAGCATCCGCAATGTGGGAGAAAATGAGAACTTGGATGTTCTTTAATTGCGAATAACTGAAAATATTGAAAATGTGTCTAGATTCATAAATCCTTTTGTAGTATTGTATGTCTAAACTTGCATCTCTCTCACTCAGGGCAAGTGGGGTTGAGCTAGAGCGAGAGCTACATAAACAAGTTGTATTTCTCTCCCATCACTGGTGCACTGCACAACACTTTGTGGAATAACATGGAATAACTAATGTTCTGTCACAGAAAAATTACACAAATAGAGAACCCGAAAATGATTGACAATGCATTACTGTGCAAATTGTTAGGCACCTGAAAGTGTTTATTTGTAAAAATAAAATAACAATATATATTATATTAATGTATTTTGATATATTATATATTATATATACACTGATCAGCAATAACATTATGACCACTGACAGGTGAAGTGAATAACACTGATAATCTCATTATCATGGCACCTGTCAGTGGGTGGGATATATTAGGCAGCAAGTGAACATTCTGTCCTCAAAGTTGATGTATTAGAAGAATGAAAAATGGGCAAGCATAAGGATCTGAGTGACTTTGACAATGGCCAAATTGTGATGGCTAGACGACTGGGTCAGAGCATCTCCAAAACTGCAGCCCTTGTGGGGTGTTCCCAGTCTGCAGTGGTCAGTACCTATCAAAAGTGGTCCAAGGAAGGCAAAGTGGTGAACCAGCAACAGGGTCATGTGGGGCCAAGGCTCATTGATGCACGTGGGGAGCGAAGGCTGGCCCGTGTGGTCAGATCCAACCGATGAGCTACCTTAGCTCAAATTGCTGAAAAAGTTAATGCTGGTACTGATAGAAAGATGTCAGAACACACAGTGCATCACTGTTTGCTACATATGGGGCTGCGTAGCCGCAGACCAGTCAGGGTGCCCATGCTGACCCCTGTCCACTGCATCAGAACTGGACCACAGAGCGATGGAAGAAGGTGACCTGTTCTGATGAATCATGTTTCCTTATACATCACATGATTGGCCGGGTGCGTTTGCGTCGCTTACCTGGAGAACACATGGCACCAGGATGCACTATGAGAAGGAGGCAAGCTGGTGGAGGCAGTGTGACGCTTTGGGCAATGTTCTGCTGGGAAACTTTGGGTCCTGCCATTCATGTGGATGTTACTTTGACACATCCCACCTATCCTGAGCAGTGTTGCCGACCATGTGCACCCTTTCATGGCAACAGTATTCCTTGATGGCACTGGCCTCTTTCAGCAGGATAATGTGCACTGCCAAAAAGCTAAAATGTTTCAGGAATGGTTTGAGGAACACAACAACGTGTTCAAGGTGTTGACTTGGCTTCCAAATTCCCCAGATCTCCATCCAGTCGAGCATCTGTGGGATGTGCTGGACAAACAAGTCTGATGCATTGAGGCCCCACCTCACATCTTACAGGACTTAAAGGATCTGCTGCTAACGTCTTGGTGCCAGACACCACAGCACACCTTCAGAGGTTTAGTGGAGTCTATGCCTCGACAGGTCAAGGCTGTTTTGGCGGAAAAAAGGGGACCTGCACAATATTAGGCAGGTGGTCAAAATGTTAAGGCTGATCAAAGTATTTTTTTATTAAAACACTTACTACCCAAATAAATGGCCTTAGTTCAACTTTTGGGTCCCTAAGACTTTTGCACAGTACTGTACCTTATACGTGATGCATTTCAGTCGAGGGCACAATCATTCTTTTTCTGACATGCTCAGATAAGTAGCAGCCTGTGGACAATTCCCACATGCGCCCAACTCTCCATTACGTAGTACATTTTTATAAGGGAAAGTACACCAGAAATCTATAGTACACCAGCCAATCTATAGAATAAGGCGTTCAAATGTAGGTAGCGATAACAGGGGCAAACAATTTCCTGCTTGCATAACATACAAAGAAAGTTTAAGAAAATACATGTAAAAGGTATATTTTTAAGATAGATGTGAATGTAGAATTACAATGCTTTTTCTATATAAAAAAAGATGTTGCTCTTAACACAGCTCATTCCAGATGAATCACTTTGCCATCTTCAATATTAGCTGTCCGAGTCCAGGAAAAAGACATCTAGCACAGGTGAAACATAACTAATGAGATTACTCCAAACAGCGCCAGCACTAATCAAGTTACCTGAATCCAAACACTGTTTTGAAATTGGCAGCAAACCGCTGCCAGTAACAAGGCCAACACACACACACACACACAAACACACTCTCACAAAGATGTGTGTCTCCAAGTTCACACAAACACACACAATCCCCCTCTCTCTCTTTCAGTCTCTCCTGTTACGACTGGGCAGAAACAGTCACGTCAAGCCTCCGTCAGAAGCACCCTGCAGTCCCAGCAGCCCTGAGGGCAGGCCCTGTCATGTCATCACGTTCATCAGTCAACACGGCCCATGCATCACTCCTGTTGACAAGGTCGACAAGGTTGTGTCTCAAGATGCTCCTTTGTTCATACATAATGTTCTGTGTTGAAAGGAGACGTCCTGGCCAATTTAGACGCGCTAGCAAAGGACTGCATATTTAGCAGGTGAAAGTGTCCGAGTGAAATGGATAATAGCAACAAACCTACACTGGGTGAGTATTGTCAGTGGCACATTCAGTGGTGTTTTCTATTTAAAGCTGCAGTCTGGGATGCAGTCTGCGAATACGAAACATTCTAATATGTTGTTTAAATGTGAATAATCTATAAGTAGTCTTACAATCATACCTCAGTTAGTCATGAAATTTCAAATTCCAAAGCAAATTATGATGATATATGTGCACATATCGGCACATAAATAAACATTTTCAGGACCTGTTTTGGCCAATCAGCTCAGTTTTTACAACCAGAGGCCAACAACCCCAGAATGCATCTTAAATTGGCCACTAAATAGTTCACAGTTACTGTCTGTAGAAGTAGCAGAATTAACTGCATCCTTTCAAGTGCCATTCCATAGACATGCCAGATGAACACAATTTTTTAAAGCGTGTGTATAAAACTGTACATACAATGATCTTTATCCATCAGTTATCTCGTCAGCTGTCTAAACAATCTAGTATCACAGCCTTCTATATCAAAGCATTCTATATCAAAGCATTCTATATCAAAGCATTCGATATCAAAGCATTCTATATCAAATCATTCTATATCACAGCATTCTATATCAAAACATTCTATATCAAAGCATTCGATATCAAATCATTCTATATCACAGCATTCTATATCAAAACATTCTATATCAAAGCATTCTATATCAAAGCATTCTATATCAAATCATTCTATATCACAGCATTCTATATCAAAGCATTCGATATCAAAGCATTCTGTGAACGTCCTAACGTTATAAATGACCCCAGGAAGAATATTTTACAACCTTGGGATTTCTACATCCATTTTGTATTTCCATTTATACCAATTGATTCTTGAAAAGAATTGCACTTAGAAAATGCTTACCCAACCAGAATTGAAAGTAATACGTTTGTTTTTGACCATTGTTTATAAACATTGATTTAACATTTTTAATCATTCAGCCTTAAAAAACGGTAATCATCTCTGCTTCCATAAATATATACAGGTGCTGGATCATAAAATTTGAATATCATCAAAAAGTTTATTTATTTCAGTAATTCCATTCAAAAAGTGAAACTTTTATAATGTATACATTCATTCCACACAGACTGATATATTTCAAGTGTTTATTTCTTTTAATTTTGATGATTATAACTGACAACTAATGAAAACCCCAAATTCAGTATCTCAGAAAATTAGAATATTGTGAAAAGGTTCAATATTGAAAACACCTGGTGCCACACTCTAATCAGCTAATTAACCCAAAACACCTGCAAAGGCCTTTAAATGGTCTCTCAGTCTAGTTCTGTAGGCTACACAATCATGGGGAAGACTGCTGACTTGACAGCTGTCCAAAAGATGACCATTGACACCTTGCACAAGGAGGGCAAGACACAAAAGGTCATGGCTAAAGAGGCTGGCTGTTCACAGAGCTGTGTCCAAGCACATTAATAGAGAGGCAAAGGGAAGGAAAAGATGTGGTAGAAAAAAGTGTACAACCAATAGGGATAACCACACCCTGGAGAGGATTGTGAAACAAAACCCATTCAAAAATGTGGGGTAGATTCACAAACAGTGGACTGCAGCTGGAGTCAGTGCTTCAAGAACCACCACTCACAGACATATGCAAGACATGGGTTTCAGCTGTCGCATTCCTTGTGTCAAGCCACTCTTGAACAAGACACATCGTCAGAAGCGTCTCGCCTGGGAGAGGACTGGACTGCTGCTGAGTGGTCCAAAGTTATGTTCTCTGATGAAAGTAAATTTAGCATTTCCTTTGGAAATCAAGGTCCCAGAGTCTGGAGGAGGTGAGGAGAGGCACAGAATCCACGTTGCTTGAAGTCCAGTGTAAAGTTTCCACAGTCAGTGATGGTTTGGGGTGACATGTCGTCTGCTGGTGTTGGTCCACTGTGTTTTCTGAGGTCCAAGGTCAACGCAGCCGTCTACCAGGAAGTTTTAGAGCGCTTCATGCTTCCTGCTGCTGATCAACTTTATGCAGATTTCATTTTCCAACAGGACTTGGCACCTGCACACGGTGCCAAAACTACCAGTACCTGGTTTAAGGACCATGGTATGCCTGTTCTTAATTGGCCAGCAAACTCGCCTGACCTTAACCCTATAGAAAATCTATGGGGTATCATGAAGAGGAAAATGCGATACGCCAGACCCAACAATGCAGAAGAGCTGAAGGCCACTATCAGAGCAACCTGGGCTCTCATAACACCTGAGCAGTGCCACAGACTGATCGACTCCATGCCACGCCGCATTACTGCAGTAATTCCGGCAAAAGGAGCCCCAACTAAGTATTGAGTGGTGTACATGCTCAAACTTTTCATGTTCATACTTTTCAATTGGCCAACATTTCTAAAAATACTTTTTTTGTATTTGTCTTAAATAATATTCTAATTTTCTGAGATCCTGAATTTGGGATTTTCATTAGTTGTCAGTTATAATCATCAAAATTAAAAGAAATAAACACTTGAAATATATCAGTCTGTGTGGAATGAATGTATAAATTATACAAGTTTCAGTTTTTGAATGGAATTACTGAAATAAATCAACCTTTTGATGATATTCTAATTTTATGACCAGCACCTGTATATATTTTTATACTCCCCTAACCTTATCTCTGAGCTTTTTACGAAATCAGCACCAGAGTGTCTGATTTTGTTGTTGTTTAAACTGCAGATCTCCCCCTTTAAGCCATGATGAAATGCTGAAACCAGAAGTCCTCAGTGAGTTGCATATGTGTATGAGCATTCCCTCCTACAGGGTTTATGCAGAGAACTGCTACTCCCACTCAATACTTGCTAACAGGCACACTTGTAGTTTAATATTATTCATTGTATGTGTATATAATCTGTATCTCGTATGTGACCTGAATAAGACAATGCAAATAGATGAACAAAGCCCATTAAACAGTTATCTGACTCAGAAAATGTTAATATACGTTTGTCTATCTAATATGAAATAACAGCCCTGATAGCAGAATACTACAGTAATTATGTAATAACTTTGTGCAATTATTATTATTCAAGGCATACAATTTGAAATACAGGATAGTGCTTAGCAAATAACTGGCAGCCTAGACATGCTAAGACAACATGAAACGTTGACAAATATGTCCCTACCTGTCCAGAGTCCATATAGTACAGAGCCCTTCATCAGAGAGCAGAGCAGGACTAAGACAGGACTAAGACAGGACTAAGACAGGACGAGACAGGACGAGACAGGACGAGACATGTATCTGGTCCCTGAAAACACGTTTACATATGACGTTTGTACAAATGTACAGACCACACCAGTTGCAATGTAACCTTGAACATGTTTTAGTTTCATGTAATGATTGTGCCCATTGAGTTGTACTCTGGGATCAATAACTACAGTCATTTATTTCCACATGATTGATGCAGACCGTCTAAATGCACATGTCATATTTCATTAAAAGGACATTTTATCAAAGTAGTTGGTAGCAATTGCAAATTCTTTGGCAACTTCATGTTCAAATCGCCTATAAGGGTGTTTGTTGAGCTTTACAATCAATTTCAGATACTTTTGGAAGATTGGGAATTGATGAGCAGCAAATGGTAATAGAGTTCCCTGCATTTGGATTGGATTTACGTTGTAAATACTCATGGGGTTAGCATTTGAAAGGGAAATTAAACCAAAGCATGTATGCCTGTCAAATCCGGTCCATAGATTGTGTACAGGATAAACTATCACTTTAATGCTACTTAGGTTGGTTTGTTTACATTGTTTAATACTCAGAGACACAGCCAATGGAAAGTGAATTGTAAAGGTTGGATTCCAAGAATGCTAGCACAGCAATGACATGCAAGGCTTCAAATTAGGTTTTGTTGCCTAAAATATATGATCTTTGCCACTTGAGATTTTACCTCAAGTAGTTTTACCTCGATTAAAGCCTGATTCACATGTGAATAACAGAACTTGTCATGTCATGATTGCGGCCCAGTCCAACAGGTTTGTGGGCACCACAGAAATGTGTGTTGGCTGGGTGAGGTTCCCTTGAGGGCTAGAGGCAAAGACACACGGTGGAGACCAAGCACGACACATCTGGAGAACACAATCACTAATTAGGCCTTTCTTTATTAAATCAGCAGGGTAAAAAACCCATTCAACGCTTTTCAAGCCCAGTATTAAGGGCTTGATAGATCGACCTATCCTTGTTCAAGCATATTTGCACAAAATAATTTGCTTTATGAGCTGTCAAGCGAGGCCTCGCACATTTTCCATCTAGTTCACCTGCAGCTGCTGCTCTTCAATAATAGCTCTAAACCGTTTGTTTGTTAGGGTTTAGAAACCCCTTAAGCCCTTCACTTTGTTTTATTACCATCCCGAACACTGATTGGATCCAGAGGCTTAGCGCGGGAGACGAGGGTTGGAGCAGTTTATTGTCCAAACAACCCCATCCAACTGCATTTTTTAAGGCCATTTCAGCTGAGCGAGCAGGAATGCAACATTGATAAAAGTGCACAAACGTTTCTTGCTCCGGGGGGAAATCTGAGGACGTTGCTTAAGTAGTGTACAGCAGTCATCCAACCAACCAACCAACCACACACACACATAAATGCTTTTTTTAAATCCACGAATTAAGGTTGTTTTGTGGATCGGTACTCAAGTATGCAAATGGGACCATGTTCTCCACCCGGCAAGGCTACCCATATCCACTGCCAAAAACAGTACCTGGTTTGCCTATGCTTTGTCTTTTTCCTTAAGACGGCCTTCCATTTGTGACCCCATGTACAGTCAGCCTGTGCCCATGGTACAGACTCCAGAACACCAGAGGTGCAAACATGAACATTTAGGGTGTTCATTTGCTTTAAAACAACTGGTAGATGGAGTTTTTATTAACCTTCCATCTCAATACGAGGCACCAGAACTAAAACAAGGACACAAACCCTCCGCTCTCTCACAGCAGGCAGTTTCAAGGGACTCCCTGGTATGACCTCCTCCTTGATTGACCCATCCGCTAAACACACACCGCTTTAATATCCGTGGCACCTCCGCACTCCTCTTTCAACTGCCCACAAATGAGAAAATAGGATCTCCTGCCTCACTCCCTTCATTTTCCCTCCTTCCAACAGACCCTGACGGTAGGACCATGCGAGCACAGTAGCAGACAAAAGAGACAAGGACACAGAAAGCCCAAGGTGAAGAGCTCACAATGAAGCAAGCTGAAACACCCAGGCCCAGTATTCCCCCTACAGACGTAGCTGGTGTCTGTGGGAGTGGGCTTCCCACGCATGTAAGTGATACGTCTGTATTATGTCGTTAGCTGGAGTACTGAACCTAACTTAATATTTATCCACCCTTCAGTTGAATGGAGTGAGTTTTCTTCTGCATGTAGGGTGGAGGGCAGCTGGCGGGAAGGAGGAGGTGGTGAGGTAAAAGGAGACTGGTTTCCAGGGGTAAGACTATGTGCCATGAGCCAACCTTAAATCCCACCAACATCTCCAATTCAGGCTTTGCACAAAGGAGGGTGGGAGAATTTTTTTTTGTGTGAGAGAGGAAGAAGGCGCGACTCTGGGTGCTATTGGACACCTGTCTCTCCTCTCAACCCTGACCGCAGCCGATAAACATCCCTACCCCTGCGCCCTTTTGTGTCGAGCTCCAGCTCTTTTCAAAGACTCCCTTCAAGGCGTCCCCATCGAAAGATAACAGCTTCACCCGTGGAGAATCTAGATGAGTCCTGGTGTTGTTGGCTCGCAATGCAGTTCGTGTGTGAGAAGTGGGACCAAGTCACCCTCTTTAAAGTCCCAAGTAAAACCCACAAAGCGCTGTTGAATGCCTGACATTCACTCCCCAAAATATTTACAGTAGTCTTACTCCCAGGGCCATTAAGATATTTTACCTTTGTATAATGTATAACACCTGAAAACATTATGTACCTGCTTATATCCCAAGTAGCACATTGGGGGAACAGAACATATATTTCACATGTGGAGCAGGAGGTGCAGCACTAAACATTCTGGTCATAACCACTGGGTCCAAATCTCCATTTTGTCTCTTGTCTTTGCACTATAGTCTTCATATTCACGTAAATCTTCCACATCGTATTAAGTGCTACGAGGATTAACGGTCACACTCCGTTAATATCCATGTACTTTTGTGAGGAAATGACTTTTGGCATATTTGGGTCAAGCTGTGGCCAGTAGGATAGCGGTTGAAGGACGGACTGTGGGCTACGAAATGACAAAGCTGGGGAAAAAAAGATGTCCCACTTTTTAAATAGATTAAGTTATGTGAGTTTAATTCAGAGTCAAAATGTTTAATAAAGAACACACCGCCAGCAGCGGAGGGAGGGGGGGTGGGGGGCGGGGGGGCATGCAGTTTGAGGAAAGGCCACTCGGTCCTTTATGTAATCTGTTTATGCCTTTCTGAGACTCAGCAACATCTGAGGAGAGTTATAAAAGGGGACGGAAGGGTTAGGACGGCCAATCCTCCAGATTCAGGCTAATCGTCTGAAAGCAACAGACTTCTGTTTCTTGTGAAAGAAAAACACCCTGTAACCCCCCCTGAGCTTGCGCTATGCATCCCGGGAGGAGCATGTGACCCACACACGCACGACTGAAATGGTTAGCTCGAATTTTGCGAATGAAGTGTCCATTGAATCAGTTGTTAAATGGATTGATACTTGCAAAAAAACAACATTTTCTCCAGACAGCCATGCTGCTCGTGCCTGTTGACGTTGACTGGGGTGCTCGGAGACTACTCACAAGATGCTGGGCACTAACATAAGCTCTAAGACTGGCATCTTGTCTGAGCGCTGAGACAAATGGGCCACGGCTCCGGTATAAATGCACTGTGCATCAGTACATACAAACACACTTAACACATGTTTCCTTGTAAAGGATGTCTTAGTTGTGCCCCCAGCTATCTGCAAATGTGAAATATCAAAAATAATTGTGCCATCTCGGTGGCTTGTTTACAAGACAGAACTTCTCGTCTTCCCTTAGCAAACAAGACCCGGATAGTATTAGCAAGTTAATGGTGGTTTAGGGTGGAAAGGGAAGAACTGCAAGCATCTAAAATTTGTATGAGGAAATTACAAGTCAATGCAAACTGATAGACAGACCAGGAAATGTAAATAGGGACTACTTCAGGCACTGACAATACAAATGTTACCATTAACCTGAACTGAAGATAAATATCTGCTGTTGATTTTTATTAGTATCCGTTCTAGTAGTACAGTAAAAATCGTACACACAGCACCTTTAATAAAAATGATTTGAAATGATTTATAGTTTAATTTATAGTTTTAATTGTTTTACTTAGATATACAGTGCTCCTTGAAAGTATGTGAACCCTACAGGGATGGTCATGCTTTTTGTATAAAACATTAAATTAATTAAATGCTTATTTAAATCCCAATATATAATAAAGACATTCCAGATAAAGGTAAGATAAGGTATATTTTCCTTTTTTTTTTTTTCACAACAGTGGTTTATTTAATGAACACTCTGATTTCTTGTGTGCAAAATACAGTGGGTTGAACAAGTATTTGATACACTGCCAATTTTGCAGGTTTTCCCACTTACAAAGCTTGTAGAAGTCTGTGATTTTTATCATAGGTACTCTTCAACTGTGAGTGACGGAATCTAAAACAAAAATTCAGAAAATCACATTGTATGATTTTTAAGTAATTCATTAGCATTTTATTGCATGACATAATTATTTGATACATCAGAAAAGCAGAACTTAATATTTGGTACAGAAACCTTTGTTTGCAATTACAGATATTATACGTTTATATGTTGAAGTGTACCTATGACAAAAATGACAGATCTCTACATGCTTTGTAAGTAGGAAAACCTGTGAAATCGCCAGTGTATCAAATACTTGTTCTCCCCACTGTATATGTGAACCCCTTCATTCAATTCCAGCTTCAGATTCAGCATTTCAATTGGATTAAGGTCAGGACTTTGACTAGGCCAACACAAAACACCAACTTTCATTTTCTTCTTTAGTAGATTTGCTTGAATATTTTGGGTAAATATTTGGGATATTTCGTCTTGTTACAAGACAAATTTTCAGCCCACCTTCAGCTCCTTGACTGATGGACTGATGATCAGTTCAAGAATCTCCTGCTGCACATCAGAATTCATGGTACCCTTGATTACGTGCAGTCAACAAGATGCTAAGGAGGAAAAGAAGCCCCAGATCTTGGCACTTCCACAACCATGCTGTGAATGTTTTTTTGGTGGTAGGCAGTGTTGGTTTTCACCAAAGATAGTGGTTTTGACTGTGACCAAAAATGTCAATTTTGGACTCTGTCCAGAGAATGAACATCCAGAATCCTTCAGGCAGTTTGGATCCTTTTTGACACAACAGGTTTCTTCTTAGCCAACCTTCCATAAATGACATTTTGATTCAGATTGCACACTCACACACACACACATGCACAGAGAGAGAAGTGGTATTTTCCTTACACCTTTACACCTTGTACAGTAGCATAGGCTTTAAAGAATCTTGTTCTGAAAACTACATTATCGGGACATCGAAAAACACACCCTCTTATTTTCCCGCACATCTCTGTGATCTGTGAGGTTCCATCCCATTCTCCAGTTCTGTATTGAATGGGCGGGAAGCCCTCTTCAACTGACAGTGAAATGATAAGTATTGGATGGGTATCCTGCTGCTGAATTAAATAAATGATTTAACTGACAAAGTTCTGTTCATGTTAAATTATGGCAGATCAGGCAGTCGCCGAACTGGTATTTAACATGTCTGTCAAATGTAATTGAGAAATAAAACCACTGATAATGACATTCACAGTTGGCCAGCCTGTGACACTGTGAATGCCAAAAGAAGCCTGTTTTTTCATTGCACTAACTGAAGATTGACAGATTAGTTTTCCCTTTTTTATGCTGTTTAGTTTACCACGGTTACGTGACAAGTAAACTTGACTGAGTGCTGACCACTTAACTTCCATAGCACCTCTGAGATCCTCTGTGTTCTGGCGGCCTCCAATTCGCCAGCCAGTCAATATTGTTCAGCCAGCCATCCATCCAGCCAGTCTGTCAGTCCATGCTCCGGGTAAACACAGTGATTGACAATGCCCATACAATCTTTATGCCATTGGCACGACGTGGGAGTGTTGGGGGGGGGGGGGGGGGCAGTTAGCCAACCCAAGGAGTGGCCGGTGGGTATGCCAGGGGGAGTGTTGGAGGAGATTATCCTATTCACGCACCGCAGATTTGGTTTGGCAGCGAGGGCTGAAGCTCAGCTGGAGACTTAAGTTTAGCAGGGTGGTGGAAGAGGGAGTGGAGGGGGGGGGGGGGACCGCCTCACCGTGCAGCGGGGACCACGATCTGTCACTGGAGGGGGCGATCCGTAAAATGTGTGGGCATACGGAACAGTGTTCCCAAGTGCGATGACGAAGAGCCAGGGAGGAATGTATTGGCGAGTTTTCTGTTTCTCTCCGGGTACAGCTGGGGACCTCAGTAGTCTGTGCTGTGTGGTCCCCGGTAGCCCGGTTGTTTGAGTGTGGCACTTGCCAAGCCATGTGCTGCCGGGTCAGATTCCTTAAAGGCCACCCGTGCATGAAATGTGCACACGCATGACTGTGAGTCCGTTTGGGGAAAAGCTATTTATTCGAGTTTATCTGAGAGGCAAAACCGAGGAAAGGCTACAGTTTGCTTTTGTTATAGATATTTTTTGCTTTACACAATAACCTGACCCCGCAAATAAGTTGGTGAAAAAGAATGACACAATTGCCCGGTGATAATGTATAATTTGATATGTTAATTAAGCCTAAAATCTGTTTTTTACATGTATATAAAAAAAGAAAATAATGGCTTATCGCCATGAAATTGTTTAAGTTAGTCAAAGACAGTGCCATGATGAACCATTGAAATGTTAGCAAAAAAGTAACTCATTTACAATCTACTTCTTTGGCTGTATAATGCAAGTGCATAACATTCCCTAAATAGTTATTTTTCTCATTGACTACAAGTTATATTTTTTCTAGATCTGATCTTTTGAATCAGAAGAGTTTGAGAAGGTGAGGTTGAAATTTAAAAAACAAAAGAGATTGTTTGACCTAGATACATATTTTGGTGAAATTATACTTACCCAGAGTTGTTCTTCAAGGCCCATGGAGTCCTTTTCCACAACAAGCCATTATTCACAGCTGTCCCTGCCTAGAATTAGCATTATTAGCATCGTCAAAAAGCTGGCAACAAGGGTGGTGAATATTTTACTCCTACATTTATGTAGCAGCATTGTTTTCCAATATAATAAAATATTCAAATGACCAGTGGGTCAATTCAGATGGGCTGTGGACAGCAACAGCTGAAGATATCAGGTCAAATGTAGACGAGCAACTCAACTTTGGACAGCTAGACGTCACCAAGCCAGGTAGTACTGAGACGTGGTCCATGGGCTCAGGTCCTCCTAAGGTCCAACAGGACAACAGATGAGTAAAACAAGATGGAGCCCTAGCACATGCAATTTGGCAGTGATACTGGAGACAGAGAAGGGGGATCTAAGGACATCCTGTGGCCAGTCCAAAGACAACCCTCAATCTGGGAGTAGATGTTGATTGAACGTTAGAGGGATCTTCCCCCGGTACATTACATGGATCTACTTAGCTTGCAAGTAAGCATTTTACTCTACAGTTCATCATGCGTTTCATCCTGTTGGGAGTCTGTGAGTTAATGTCAGTGGTCTCATGAATTAAGCAGATTCAGCTATGTGCTAAACACCTCCTGTGAAGCCCAGGTGGAAGTGCGTGGAGACGGCAACACCAGGGGTTGTTTATTTGATTCCCAAGCTGGAGCAGTACTGGAAATGTATCCACTAACTGCTTAAAGTGTGTCTCCAAAATTAATTAAATGTCAATGTAAATACAAATTCCAGCCTAATCTCCAAATATAACCCATCCACCATGCCCATCCTCCATGGCCATCCACCACGCCTGTCCACTATGCCCATTTATGCCCATCCACCACGCCTGTCCACCATGCCCATCTATGCCCATCCACCACGCCTCTCCACCACACCTCTCCACCATGCCCATCTATCATGCCCATCCCCCAAGCCTCTCCACCATGCCCATCCAGCATGCCCATACACCACGCTTTTCCGCCATGCCCATACAGCATGCCTTTCCTATAAATCTCTGTTTCTCTTTTTCTGTAGCTCTCCAAATACTATTTAATGCACCAAAGCTCTTAGGTTAAATTCTGTGTGCATATATAGAGTTTTATCTCTGATTCACTATAGAAATGACACCAAGTGAGAGGGCTTGGTCCTTTTTCCGACAGTGTTCCAGGCCATCACACCAGTCCACTTTGGATGTAGTCGTGTTCATTCGTGGCGGCGCCAGTTGCTAATGGAATGGTGAAATGAAATACAGAAAGTGACAGTGAGGTGGATGTAACCTAGATGATACATTAGAGAATTATATAATTTGCAAAACCACAAGCAACATAGAAGCATGAACCTGGATAATTCCCTTTCATGTTACATAATGACAAAAAGGCATAGTTGTTTTCCCCCGGACTAAAACAATATTAGAAGAACCGGTGCCCTAGAAGCGCAGTGTTTGGCTGTGGCAATGTCACAACCGGTAAGCCTCAGGCGAAAGTAAAGACCAAGTGATAGGCTTGGGCTAATGCCCTGTGACTGGTGCTTGGTGCTAGCCTAGCCCTCACTAGGCTGTTGGATGTGATGAGCTCCTGCAGAGAGAACCGAGAAATACGGAGGGCCAGTGTCTTGTAAAGAGACTAACAGAAAAACCACAGGAATTCCTCACACCCACCTGACCTCTTTGAATTATGTTGAGGTTGCTTCCCGGTCACCAGCTAATCGCTGTAACCTAAAGAGTACTACTGTATTTTGTTTGCACAACAGTAATGTCTCATTGCTTTCAAAAGTGCTCAAGCCATCAACAAAAACTGCAGCTAGTTATGATTCATGGCAAAGGCCTTATTCAAAGTACACCCGATTATGGTGAGCATTAACCTTGCAAACATGGAATCACTGATCGTTCACAGAGTGAAGTGAAAAAAGGAACATAATAGCATATTACAGTTTTTCAAATTCGCTAACAAACTAAAACTGGTTCTTTTAACAATACACACAAAACAATTTTGCTAAATTACAGAGCATTTATCAAACCCGTAAGCATCATTCACGAGAACTAGCCTTTGTGATCATGTTTGGTGAAAACAACGTTTAACAGTCAACAAGAATAAATAAGTAGGTGGCCCTTGTCAGATGAAGGATGTGGATACAGAGACAGAAGAAACATTTGTTTTATGACTATAACCCTGTACCTGTCCAAAAGACTTATTCCCTTTTTGTCTTCTTGGGTTCAGTGTCATGTATTGGTGAATTACAGTGCAAAACCTCCCACAAAATGAACAATTATGGTATTTGTATTTTTTCTGTATACTTCAGCATGACAAAATGCACAGTAAATGATATCATAAAAAGTGCAAAATCCATAGGGGGAATTCAGAAACACATTATGTTTATTAATTCATGAATACCTTTTTATAATACTTTTCTCAATTCCTCTTGCCATTGTGCAGTGGGTATAAAGTGGTGTCATTGTATTGATGTTGCTTTTGTGTGACTTTTGGTTTAATAGTACTATATTACATTTTATGTGAGGAGTCAGAAGGTTGGCCAACATGTTGTGAGTTTGGTGATGTATAGTACATTTGTAGGGGCAGAAGAAACCCTCCTGCCTGTTGAAGAAACCCCCTGGACAATACTGGATCCTTATATGATTAATCAGGAATTCTGGCCATTCCCTGTTCTATCACCTCTGTAAAATTGAGAGATTACATCGAGTTGGTCTGCTGTCTGGTTGGAAGATAACTTCACTGGTCAACAGCTCTGTTCATGCTTTGTATTGTAACACAATGTTAATCTCTCGTTAATCTAGTAATTTAAGCAGTATGTCTTGTTTAATGTGATCATTTTGACAATGTGAAATAAAACCATTAATTCATTAATTATTCTGTTCTATTAGTTTATCTTGCCCCGATTCATGTATCTTACTTGCACCATTCCTACTTGATTATTGTATAAGATACACTCACCAAAGGGATTATTAGGAACACCTGTTCAATTTCTCATTATTGCAATTATCTAATCAACCAATCACACGGCAGTTGCTTCAATGCATTTAGGGGTGTGGTCCTGGTCAAGACAATCTCCTGAACTCCAAACTGAATGTCAGAATGGGAAAGAAAGGTGATTTAAGCAATTTTGAGCGTGGCATGGTTGTTGGTATCAGACGGGCCGGTCTGAGTATTTCACAATCTGCTCAGTTACTGGGATTTTCACGCACAACCATTTCTAGGGTTTACAAAGAATGTTGTGAATAGGGAAAAACATCCTGTATGCGGCAGTCCTGTGGGCGAAAATGCCTTGTTGATGCTAGAGGTCAGAGGAGAATGGGCCGACTGATTCAAGCTGATAGAAGAGCAACTTTGACTGAAATAACCACTTGTTTCAACCGAGGTATGCAGCAAAGCATTTGTGAAGCCACAACATGCCCAACCTTGAGGCGGATGGGCTACAACAGCAGAAGACCCCACCGGGTACCACTCATCTCCACTACAAATAGGAAAAAGAAGCTACAATTTGCACGAGCTCACCAAAATTGGACAGTTGAAGACTGGAAGAATGTTGCCTGGTCTGATGAGTCTCGATTTCTGTTGAGACATTCAGATGGTAGAGTCAGAATTTGGCGTAAACAGAATACAGAGAACATGGATCTATCATGCCTTGTTACCACTGTGCAGGCTGGTGGTGGTGGTGTAATGGTGTGGGGGATGTTTTATTGGTACACTTTAGGCCCCTTAGTGCCAATTGGGCATCGTTTAAATGCCACAGCTTACCTGAGCATTGTTTCTGACCATGTCCATCCCTTTATGACCACCATGTACCCATCCTCTGATGGCTACTTCCAGCAGGATAATGCACCATGTCACAAAGCTCGAATCATTTCAAATTGGTTTCTTGAACATGACAATGAGTTCACTGTACTGAAATGGCCCCCACAGTCACCAGATGTCAACCCAATAGAGCATCTTTGGGATGTGGTGGAACGGGAGCTTCGTGCCCTGGATGTGCATCCCACAAATCTCCATCAACTGCAAGATGCTATTCTATCAATATGGGCAAACTTTTCTAAAGAATGCTTTCAGCACCTTGTTGAATCAATGCCACGTAGAATTAAGGCAGTTCTGAAGGCGAAAGGGGGTCAAACACAGTATTAGTATGGTGTTCCTAATAATCCTTTAGGTGAGTGTAAGTGTTTAATAGACCTGATGAATGAATGTGCTAATATGGGATAAACATATGTTCTATATAATTTTACGCCTATATTTATTGTTTACACCACTGCATATTTTTTAAGAATGGGAAGAGGATAGGTTTCGCTTTAACCTTAACAAAGCCTCAAAGTTGAAATCCACGCTGTGAAACTGCTGTTTGCAATATTTACAACGACAAAGATGTTACTTCAAAAAGCAAACACACTTTCTTTTTCTGGATACCAAATCATTGTATGTGCAGTAAAATAGATTGGCCCATGGGGATGTTTACCCTAAGGCAGATGATGCCTTAACCCAAAGACTCGACGATGCACTCCAGGAACTTAAATGAAACAGTAAGTTCCTCCCTCTGGGGTCATAGAGAAAAGTAGAAAACATATTTACAACTCTAGATAGCCTTAGCAACGAACTATATAACAACTATCTTTCTACAGCATTTAGTGTGGAATTACTGTTTAATAGCCTCTTCTGCCTGTTGTATGACAATAACTGAGAAAACACTTTTTGTATAGTTACATCTCTAGAGTAGCAGCACAGGACAGACAGAGCTTCCTACTGAATGTTTAGCCTAAGAGCTAACAACTTAACAGCAAACTGGCTTGGCATTTTAACTATCTTAAACAGTGTTGGGTTACTTTGGAATTCACTTTTTTATAGCACATCTAGCCCATGTATAACTATTGTATAAGTAAGCGAACCAACACTTTTTGTAAACTTTTTTGTACACTTTTAAGTGATGCCGGATGGCGATTGCATTATGAGTAGCTTACTATAGTACCAGTTCTAAAGTTTGCTACTTATGCAGAGCTTGCCTGGAGGATAAATTTGGCCAACAGCTCGATTTTCAGGTCCATATAATAGATTATTATAATAGATGTATAGTCTCCATCACTTAAAAGACCAGAAAAAATAAACCTCAAGACTCAGACTCTATTAGCTTGAGTGCGCCGACACTGACAAACTATTCGCCAATTTCTTCATTGCAAATAACAACGTTCCCTAATTCCTTTAATTAACATTTTTCTCAGTTTGTATGAAGGAAATCTTACAAATGGCCGGAGATGGAAAAAGTACAGAGTACAAGTACTCAACTTGGTTCATCAGCTCTGTTCACCACTTAGGGAATTATCTAATTACGTATCTAAATAACGAGGTAAAGGGAGTTCAAAACTAACCATTGATCAAATAAATTAAAAAGAAGAGTGTAAAGGTCCGCTTAATGTCACTGGTTAGTTATGAACTCTGTTTCTCTGGTCATTTTGCTCTAACGTAAGAACTTCGCAAAACTGGTGAACATAGTCTAGAACTTTTACTTTGTACTTTTTCCATCTCTGCAAATGGCACCTTTAAGAACGACCCAAATTGTAACATATTGCACAAGTTGGATTTGTAAGAAATCACAGTAAGTGTTTGACATAGTAATCAAAATAAGATGCAAATATTTGACACTTTAGCAACTGGAGGCTTTTTCTACAACTCAGTACTGAAGTATTTACGTCATATATTCACAGATTCCCCCACCTATATTATTCTGTATCCTGACAAGAGCGATCAGACCTCTTTTTAGTGAAACCCTCCTTTACCTTTTATCGACCTCGCCAGGCTCACCTTGCCGATGCCCTCTGCGTCGTAACGCCGCTCACCTATACTCTGTTGAAAATTGCAGCAATTGAAGATGATAAAAGCAGCAATCTGATAAGTTTAGTTTTTTCACGTCAAGAGCTGACCTTTGAGGGATAACATTTATACATAGCATCGGCAGTGGTTCACTGCATATACACTCACGCGCACACACACACATGCACTCACTTGCAAACACAACCGTCCCGGAGTCCTGTGTTGTTTTGTTTGTCAAGACGACAAAAGTTGTCCATCAAGCCGCGGAGCCCAACCTGTACGCTATGTACTTGTGTATGTGTATAGGCAGATAGGCAGTGTACATGTGGTTCAGTAGACCTCTGACAGTAGGGAATGTGCAACAGGATGACATATCCATATAAAGCAGATCCCAAGGGGGAAAGGCCTAATTGGCATTCTGTGCAGTCAAAGGGGGCTTACAGTATTGGACGCCTGTCTGTGTGAGGATACGAGAGCTTTTCCAGGTCACGTGTGTGAGCGTAAAGAAAGATGCAAATGCTGGAGAAAACCTTGAATGCCCAAGGTGCACACCAAACGTTGTTTACGGGCATACGCAAATCATCTCTTTCCCTGTTAAGCTGATGACAATTTTGTCCATGCTTTAAAGTATCTTATAAGCATTTATAAACCCCTTGATATGACCTACACTTCATATTTTATTAGGATAATGTAACCATAAGATACACTTCATTTAAAGCCTAACAGATGCTTCCAGGAGTACTGTCCTGAGCAAAGTAATATGCATTACTTAATATATTTGCATGTGAAAAACACTGTTGTAAAATAATGATTTAGTTTTTTTTATTCCCTTTGGCACTGTTATCAATGGTATTTTGTGGTTTTTCAATCCTCTTAATACAAAACTCCAAACCCATTACATTTTGTATTCAAAACCACTGATTTTGCTTTCATTTGGTTTGTAAACATCTTTCACAACAAGATCAATTCAACCACTAGGTTTTTGGAGAAATTTAATGAGTATATTTAGTTTAGTCATCAAAACATAACATTTTCTCTCAAATGTATTCATTGTAACAATCAGTTAGTTTAAGACAAACAATGTAAGCCACATGATTTTGAAGTGCTGAAGGTAATCTGTTACAGTTTATTTCACTGTTTTCACATTAGGTAAAAACTCTTACAGTACACTATCCATCATAATTAACTGAAAGGCTAACTGTACACTAACCATCACAGTTTCCATAATTCCTATTCCATAATCAAGTGATCAGTGAAGACATCTTCGACAGTCATTGATGCAAACAACTAACTTTTGTTGACATTTTGCCCCAAAACCATTCTTTGAGGTACCACGAGATGAGATGAGCAGTCCCAGCATTGTAAGACCCAAGAAGTGGCTTATGTCTTTCCACCCCATCTTCAGATATGGCAACAGACATGAATATGTCTCCTCCGTATTGTCCAGGCACATGAACAGTTACTCATTGGCTTAGGATATTGAGCAGACACTGTCGGGTTCTGGCCAGATAGAAGCCTGCTTTGTTAACAAAGATGTATTTGCTGCAGCTCAATTTGTAGTCTTGACCCTGTCCAAGGGCTCCCAGATGGCCTTGCTGTTCATCCTGCTCCATTTTGAAAGGCAGTGCCATTGTTTTATGTGGTTAAATGCTTATGGTTACTACTATGGATGGCAACTGTCCTGTTTATGACAGTATTCTGTTGAACATAGGCGAGGCTGTGGTCTTTCGTGGCACACACTACCAACACCAAGGTTGTGGGTTTGAATCCCACTGAGGTCACATACAAATCTGGTGACTCTGCACATTTTTTATCTGAACATAGTAGACAACAGTGTGTAAAATATATACAGTATATTCATCAAATGGTAGAGTGAGGATCAATTAGTAACAATGACCAGTGATAGTAAAAGGTATTTTAACAATAAAGAAAATCCTATGAAACGTTGTTCATGTACCTTTTATGAACATTAAGTATTTCAATGTGTCTTTCTAGATGACAGAAGGATGTTAGATCTTGTTTGCTGTTCCCAGTCAATGTCAAATGCTTAAAGTTTTGTAAAAAGGGCTCTTTTGATCATCTGCCGTTGGTTTTTGTATTAAGAGTTGCTAAATATCAACACATGCTTGTGTGAATAGTACCAAAGCGAGAAAAGAAAAGAGACAGCAATAAAAAAAGGCTCAAAATGGTTACATGTGATTCTTCTCTGATTAACACTCTGTATTTCCCTCCTTCCTTTTACAAAACAAGGCCAAAGCAAATCCTCCCAAATCCTTGTGTGCCATGTTCAAGCTGTGTAAAAGACTCCCAAGTGGTAAACTGCTCGCTAAACTGTCGCCACATGCATATGACAGCATGGGGGGCAGAGGAGAAGGGGGGGGGGTCAAAACCCCCCCACAAAAAAACAACAATCAGCCCACTGCATTTCATGACAATCCTTTTAAAGTCCGTCAGCAGAATAGCTTTAGCCGATACCCCGCTGATAAAACACGTAGGCTATCGCGTAGTAGCAGATGCCACTGTTCCAATGAGGGGATGTCTCCCACGATTTGACTTCACAAGCTGGGCTCATTGACATGGGACTCCTGAGATGGGCTACAGAATCAAGGCAACAACAATAGCTCCCCCTCCCCCCCTTCCCATAGGCCCCACAGTAAACACGTCCAAGAGCCTTTCATCTCCAAGGTTACAACAATAGCACATCTACCACAGGGACCAACAACCAAAGTACATCCAAACAACTCTTTGAACATGGACACGGGCACGGCTGGCAGGGACGAGCCAATGTCAAACCGATGTCGCTGTCCTGTGAGAGTTTGGAACATCTGCCTAAGATGGGTCTTGGGAGAGTGTTTCGGGAACGTTACGTTCTGATCACGGTAATCGACTTTTGTTTTCTCTCCCGCGGACGGTATACTTTTAATGTCATCGTTGTGAATTGCCCGGGGAAATCAATGCAGTCATGGACAGTTATTTGCACCCCTCGTGGGACCGCGGACAACAGGTGTTGCATCCTGGGGGAGCGGCGTTCTCAGGACTGTCCCGTTCCCCTCTCGCCACCGCGTGGATTGTAAGGCACCACGTCTGGTTTAAGTCTATATCTGTACAGGATTTTCACGTGAGGGGAGGGGGTGGTGGGGGGGGGGGCATCTATCATCACACAGATAATTAAAATACATGATTACTATCTTATGAAATATACACTGTCTGCATTTTATATCTGCGGCTTATGCTGCTCCAGACAGGAATTGAATTAATAATTTAGTGACTGTGATACGAAATAAGGAGAAAAGCTATTTTTCCTGATATTAAAGCCATAGAATTTTTGGAGGCACATTATACATATTACGCTTGTATCTGACAGCCTAATAGATATTTTTTTTTTTAAGTTGAGCTGAGTGTGGTGTGTTGGACTTACCCATCTCACCTTTAGGACTCCAGAGATAAAACACACATTGCAATGCATAGGATTAGTGAAAACCTGTTGATTCGTCAGAGTGAACTGTGTGTTTTGGAAAAGATAGTCAAGAAAACGTTGGTAACATCGTTCGAGTCAGTCAGGGAACACAACGGTGTGCTTTGTTCAAACCAGCATAGAAACCAATCAAAACACAAGCCAATTATTGTTGCTGTAAAACTGAAGGTTGCTGCATCATACAGCTGTCTTAGAGTTGGGAGTAGAATACTGCCAGAGGTTTTTGGAAAATGGCTCGGGACTCTGCGATTCGAGCTTCAAGGGGAAGCAGGTTCTACCAGTGGAGTTTCAGGACAGAGAATAGTTTGAAGAGCCACCCTGCAGTGAGAGTGGGAGTCCTGGCCTCGCAGGAGGGCAGCTTTTCAACTATTCAACTTTCATCTGACAAATCAAATCTCTTGGCGAGCCCACGGCTAGATGGCCAGGAGACTAGACTTGGCAAAACAAAGGGTTCAGGTAGGTATGTAGAGTTTTAGCATTGTCTGAAGATGGCACTGGGCATTTTCCCTTGCTACTGCTTTGGCAAGTGTCTTTGTCTTGTATTGGATTCAATCTTCAACTGGAAGCCAGAGGAGTATGTGAGAAACCTAATAACATAGGAAAACAGGCCGCAGTATTCTGTATAAGCCATGCGAGAAGCAGGGGTTTGATGATAGAAGCCGGTAGATAAACTTAAAGTGAGTTGCTGTATTCGTGAGATGACAAGGACCTGGCTAGATGGGGGTCTTTCTGTTTTTCAGTCTTCATTGTGTCTTTTTTTCCGATAAGTATATTGCCTCCTCTTGTTTTATTTTCCTAGATAAAAAATAAAAATACACTGAAATTTTTCTTGCACGCCATTGGCCAGATGCACGACTCCACAGAGCATCGTGGCGGATGTTAACACTGCTCGGTTTGGCAACTGCCCTTTAGAGCGAGGTGCAAATGGCTGAGTTTGTTGCCGAGACCAAGCTTGGCGTCATCCAAAGCCAGTGTGTCGTCCGGTGCCAGCGGAAATAAAAAAATATAAAGGGTAAATGTGACCTCTTCATGCGCTACACCGTTTGTGGTGTCCAAATCAACACAAAGTAGACCCACTCACATGCTTTTAGTTAAACTCCAACATGCAAAAACACTCATTCATAAAGAACGCACTTGTGGAATAATGCCACACATGCACAGACTTACACAAGCATTCATCAGCTAGCATCATGTATTTTCAGGCCACTCCTACCTTTGCTCACAGAAACCTTCTAGATTGACTCGATAAGTGTTTCATGCTATTGGCATTCACGCCAATGCATATTCATAACTTGTCATTCATTATTATTGTGTGTTGCCATTTATGTAGTGTGTCAAGTTTTACTGTTTTCTTGTTTACATTTTATTTCACTTCTATCAGTGTTCTGGGAAAATTACAGTAAAGCATTTCTTAGCATTGTTATTCACCAGTTGTTAACAATATGAAATATATTTCACACTTAATTTTGGTTGTGTTTAATATGTATTGGTTAGAATACATTAGAACACAAAGAAATATAATGTGTCTTACTTTATATTATTCTAGGCTTTCTATGGCTATGAGCTTGTATGAAAACTTGGTTGTACTTGGTGTTATGTTGAAATAGAGCAAATATTTCGTCAATTGTGAGAGTAATTTGGAAATGATTAGTAATCTTCGTCATTAAATATTTACTGTATTTGCACATAACGTATATTCCCTGATTGGAAACTGCTTTTTCCTTAGGGAATTGACATCCTTATATAATTGCTTATATCACAAATTATGTTTGGGATATAAGAATTCTAACATCAAATGTGTGTTACATAGACTTGCAACTTATTGCTATGATGCAATGATGCAATTGCTGAATTCTAGCAAATCAAGGCCTCATGCATTGCAGTCTAACTAGAAGGACAACAATACCAACATAGTCAATGTGAAAATGTACTTTGCTGGTAATTTCTAGATGTGTTACATTTCTGAATAAAAAACCCAAGAAAGGTTGTTGCTCAAGAGGGCACAAACAAAGAAGTTACTAGTTAGCAAATTGAAAACAGTTGGGAGTTGTGAAATGGGTTTGGTAAGGAATGCTCTACTTTTTCCATGGTAAGATGACATGTGTTTATATTATGATATGCAAAGTAAGGGTCTGAGAAAGGTTATCACAAACCAGCGTCTCTGTATAAAATCGGTCATTACTTAAGGACCCAGAGAAGAGTAATAAATGGATAATATGGAAGATTATTATTTTGGTTAATATGTAGCCTGGCGATAATGTGAAACACACAGGATGCAAAACTAGTTTGGGAGTATGTATTCCGTTGAATCTTGTGCACACAATATTAGTTTATTTTAATAAAAATATTTGTTACAATTATTATTATTTCACCCACCCCCAAAAAGAAACAACAACAAGAAAACCCAAACATAATACACCATAATAAAACGAAAACAATGTGATCCTCTCAGACATGATTGGGTCCTAAGAACTAGCAAGAAAGCTAACTCCATTGTGGTTCATTCTAAAAAACAGAATCATGTCCCTTGACCATTGGGGAAATAACATTTACAGTATACCTGGCATTTGTGGCATTATGTCTAGATCATGGTACAAATGTTAAACAAGATCAGTATTTACCCATGTGTGGACATAAAAGCAAATGGCCACACAGTAGGAGAGGCCATCAGACTCCAACTTCAGATGCCCAGAGACAGCATCTACAGCTGCATTGCAGCATCCGGGCGGTACTTCAATTCAAAGTCAAACACTGCTTTCTGTGCAAACCGTCTTGGCTCGATTGCAACTAACTTGGCTATGGAAAGGTGACACCGTGAGTTGTCCATCATCACAGTCAATTTGTAGCCTAAAAGGATAACCTCGAAATGTCTCAGAATATGTCCACGGGAGAGCAAGGAGCTTCCGTCATTTTTTTCAGCATTACGGAGCCTCCTAGCGGTAAGTAAGCTATTACTCAATTCCTATACCCCTCCGGCAGACATAGGACAGTACCTGAGCCTACGCCACTTGCGTATTTCTATAAAATGAAAGGATGACAGAAATCTGCACAACCAAACTATGCTCAATTTGTTTTTCAAAAGTTCAAAAACAGCTTGGCAGTCTTATGTTCATCTGATGTGAACTACCTGCTCCAATCTTCTCTAGGTCAGTCCCAAATCCCTCCTCTGATATCTGTGGTCCAAAGGAAACGTACTTCTTTCTGTAGAAAATTTTACTACTCAAGCTTCACCAAGTCTCACCAAATTGTCATGGAGCGTCCGAGAGGGACCAAGAATGCCATCCAAGTAGACTAGGTAACTTATAGTAGCTTGCACGAGTCCGTAGAAATGTTGCAGGCCCATTACAAACCCCAAATTGCGCCCTACGATATTCCCATAGGCTAAAAGAAGTAAATGCAGTCTTCACGCGTCTATCACTTAATTGCACTGTGACCTGATGATAGTCACTGGCAAGATCAGTGGTCAAAGATAACTTTGGATCAGGACGATTGTCAAAACATTCATTAATGTAAAAAAGGAAAATCATCTTATCTAGTTTTTGC